>NC_134398.1:52117580-52417580 GCF_050003625.1 Haematobia irritans
TTTTTCTGATTCAATCACGAAATTAATTGATCCAATTAGTTTTTTAATTGAAATGTCTTCAATCACAGAAATGCTAGTATCAATTACAAAATTAATTGAAAGTCAACTAACATATTAAGTGATCCAATTAAAAAATTAATTGATACTATTAATTTTTGTGATTGATTTTTGTTTCAATTAAAAAAAATATAGAATCAATTAAATTTTAAATTGAATATTTTTTTAAACTCAATGAAGACTTTAATTGGAAATAATTTCGTTTAATTTTTTTCTGTGTATCGAAAATTTTGTCAAAATTTTTTTGTTGTCAAAATTTTATTTTTTTTTGTAAAAATTTTATTTTTTTATTTGTATAGAAATTTTTTGTCAAAATTTTATTTGTATATAAATTTTTGCCAACATTTTATTTCTAAAGAAAATTTTATCAAAATTTTATTTCTAAAGAAAATTTCGTCAATATTTTATTTCTATAGAAAGTTTTGTCAAAATTTTATTTCTATAGAAAATTTTGTCAACATTTTATTTCTATAGAAAATTTTGTCAACATTTTTTTCTATAGAAAATTTTGTCAACATTTTATTTCTCTAGAAAATTTTATCACACTTTTATTTCTATAGAAAACTTTGACAAAATTTTATTTCTATAGAGAATTTTGTCAAAATTGTATTTTTATAGAAATTTTGTCAACATTTTATTTCTATATAAATTTTGTCACACTTCTATTTCTCTAGAAAATTTTGACAAAATTTTATTTCTATAGAAAATTTTGACAAAATTTTATTTCTATAGAAAATTTTGTGAAAATTGTATTTTTATAGAAAATTTTGTCAACATTTTATTTATATAGAAAATTTTGCCAAAATTTTACTTCTTTAGAAAATTTTGTCAAAATTTTATTTCAATATAAAATGTTGTCAAAATTTTATTTCTATAGAAAACTTTGTTTAAAGTTTATTTCTAGAAATATTTGTCAAAACTTAATTTCTAGAAACAATATTTTTCAAAATTTTATTTATATTAAAAATTTTGTCAACATTTTATTTCTATAGAAAATTTTGTTAAAATTTTATTTTTATAGAAAATTTTGTCAACATTTTATTGCTTTAGGAAATTTTGTCAAAATTTTATTTTTTGACAAAATTTTATTTTTTGTCAAAATTTTATTTATTTATTTATATATTTACAATCATAATGAATTATGAAAATAAACAGGTAATATAGGTGATAACAACATAGGTTTTCGACCTGTGTCAAAATTGTATTTTTTGACAAAATTTTATTTTTTGTCAAAATTTTATTTTTTGTCTATTTTTTTTATTTGTATAGAAAATTTTAACAAAATTTTATTTCTATAGAAAATTTTGTCAAATTTTTATTGCTATAGAAAATTTTGTCAACATTTTATTTCTATAGTAAATTTTGTCAAAATATTATTCTGCACAAAATGGTGTCAAAATTTTATTTCTATAGATAAAAGTTATATATTAGTCAAAATTTAATTTCTAGAAACAATTTTTTTCAAAATTTTATTTATATTAAAAATTTTGTCAATATTTTATTTCTATAGAAAATTTTGTCAACATTTTATTTACTTTATTTATTTTATTTATTTGTGTAATTATACAAAAAATCTAAATTACAGAAAATTTTTTCAACATTTTATTTCTATAGAAAATTTTGTCAAAATTTATATATTTTATAAAAAGGCAAATCGCTAGACTATAATTTTTATAACATTTTGTCAAAATTTTATTATTAAATAAATTTTTCAAAATGATATTTCTGTAGAAAATGTTGTCAACATTTTATTTCTATAGATAATTTTGTCAAAATTTTATTTCTATAGAAAATTTTGTCAACATTATATTTCTTTAGAAAATTTTGTCAAAGTTTTATTTCTATGGAAACTTTTGCCAACATTTTATTTCTAAAGAATTTTTTTTCAAAATTTTGTTTCTATAGAAAATTTTGATTAAATTTTATTTCTATAGAAAATTTTGTTTACATTTGATTTCTAATCAAAATTTCAAATATCTGGAAAATCAGTTCAAATTACACTGAAAAAATTACTGAGTTAAACTAGCGCTAAATTTAACTTATTTTATTGCAAAAACAATATGTTTGTAGTTAAATTTTATTATTTTTTCGAAATTTTCCACAGCTTAATGAAATCGTATTTGTTTTAAGTATGTCCCAATCGTTTTATAAACTAAATATTGTAAGAATGTATTACAGTATGGTTAAAATGGTCATGGTTGGGAACCAATGATTTTGTTCTTTACTTTTAGTTCATTTTTTCTTCTATGAGAGAGTGAGTTGTAGTTAAAAAGTACACAAGGGAAATAAATTTTCCTGATTTTAACAACGTTTTGTGGAAATCTGTAAAATGTGGAGTATAATTTAGTTCAATTCATTAGTGCTATAAAACAGGTAGTTCATTGTTAGTTTACTTTTTTCCTATGTAGTTTTGCAAATTAACAAAATTCTTGACTATATTATCTGATTAGGGCTGTATTATCTGATTGAATTCTATTTGTTTTAATAATTGTTTATCTTTTTTATATTTTTTTTTAGTCATGGTGAACTCCTCCTTTCCGTTTTTGTCCAATATATTTTAACGACTACAAAACAATATATGGGTTTGATTTTATTTAATTTGATTTGTTTTTAAGCTTCTCAGCACAATGAAGGTCATTGCTCGTTCTTTGAAGAAGGAAAAGACCAACTTGTAGATTTATTCGATTGTTAAATAATTCGCTTGACGCGCTACTACCTCACGTTAACCAATTTGACAGTTCGTCAATTAGACAGATACTTCCCTGTGTTCATATATATGTATATGTGTGTTTATTAAAGTGGGTCGAAAGAAAGTTGTTGGTAGGCTTATAAAATTTTTGTAAAAATGTCTATAAAATATTTTTTTAGTGCGGAGATTTTTGCCATATCTTCTACATATGGGTGTATTTTACAACACAGAAAAATTTAACGAAATTATTTCAAATTAAAATCTTAATTGAGGTTTAAAAAATATTTAATTAAAAATTTAATTGATTCTACAAATTTTTTAATTGAAACAAAAATTAATAGTATCAATTAATTAAATTGGATCACTTAATTTGTTAATTGACTTTCAATTAATTTTTTAATTGATACTATGATTTCTGTGATTGAAGACATTTCAATTAAAAAATTAATTGGGTCAATTAATTTCGTGATAGAATCAGAAAAAAAAATTCTATATATATAATATTCTTTGACTTTAGTATTTTTTTTTAAAGGGTGACACTTATAAGAAAAATAAATAAAATTAAGAACAAGTAAGTAAAGTCTAAAGTCGGGCGGGGCCGACAATATTATACCCTTCACCCCTATGTAGACCAACATTTGTGTTACCATCTCAACTACTTCACATTTGCTGGAAGCTATATAAAGAAGACAATTTTTTACTTCTACAAAATCTCTAGAATTAAAATTTAAATCGGCTAACGCTATCTAGTTAATTGGAGGAAACTTCCACTGAAAATGGGTCTATGGGAGCCATATCTAAATCTGAACCGATTTCAACCAAATTTGGTATCGGTAATTGTGCCAAATTTGTACACCCAGAAAAAAGTGTCTTCGAAACTAAAGGAAAAAATGTTCATCAATTTAGTTTAGCCATTTTATTTCCACTCAGTTAATATTTTGTGTGAAATAATAAAATTTACTTGTTTCAGTAAAAAATCCTAAACTGAAAGCAGTTAGGTTAGGTTAGGTTAGGTTAAAGTGGCAGCCCGATTAAATTTCAGGCTCACTTAGACTATTCAGTCCATTGTGATACCACATTTAACTAAAAGTACCTATTACATATGGGCACTTCTAGTCTTAACCACTGAACCTTCTCTATTATTTACTTTTGTGGAACCAACCAGATTGCTCCAAAAACATTAACAAACTGCTTAAGTTAACGTTTTCCAGGTCAGCCAGTAATCTAAAGCTATATGCTCCTAAAATTCGCTTACGCCTTACACAAAAAGCAGGACACTCACACAAGAGGTGTTTAATTGATTCCTTTTCCTCCACGTCATGACAGCTTATACAATAGTCATTATACTTCGCACCTATAGTTTTTGCAAATTCGCCTATCAGGCAGCGACCCGTTATAGCAGATATTAGGAGTGCTATCTGACGCCTTGAGAACACTAGCATATCTAGTGTGCGGTTTAAGTTTAAATGGGGCCATATTTGCTTGGTGTCGTTACAACCCTTGCAATTTTCCCATCGAATATTGGCCATCATAACAGCCTTCTCACGCAGTAAGAGCTTGCAGGTGGCCAGAGGCATACCAACAGATTCTAGTTCCCCTGGAATATGTAAGGTAGTTCCTAGCCTTGCTAACACATCTGCTTCACAGTTCCCCGGTATGTTCCTATGACCAGGCACCCATATTAGGTGAATATTGTACTGCTCAGCCATCTCGTTGAGAGATTTGCGGCAGTCTATGGCCGTTTTTGAGTTAAGGAACACAGAGTCCAAGGATTTTATTGCAGGTTGACTGTCTGAGTATATATTAATGCCAATATTTGTTGGAACATTACTTCTCAGCCAATTCACCACCTCTCTTATTGCCAATATTTCAGCCTGAAAAACACTACAGTGATTAGGTAATCTTTTCGCTATTCGAATTTCCAGATCTTTAGAATATACTCCGAACCCCACTTGTCCATTCAATTTGGAGCCATCAGTATAGAAATCTATATATCTTTTATTCCCCGGGTTCTGTGTACACCACGCCTCACTGTTGGGAATTAGAGTTTCAAACTTTTTGTCGAAAAGTGGTTTTGCCAGGGTGTAATCCACTACGTTAGGCACATCTGGCATTACTTTGAGGACCGAACTATGACCGTACATTTTTTCCGACCACAGCGATAGCTCGCGCAACCGCACAGCCGTTGTTGCAGCTGACTGTTTGGCCAAAATGTCTAAAGGCAATAGATGTAGCATGACATTAAGGGAGTCTGTTCCTGTCTTACTAAATGCGCCTGATATACATAAGCTCGCCATACGCTGAACTTTATCTAAACAAGTCGGTTTCTGAAGTGCCGGCCACCAGACTACAACACCATATAGCATTATAGGTCTAACCACTGCCGTGTATAGCCAATGCACAATTTTTGGTCTTAGTCCCCACTTTTTCCCTATTGCCTTTTTGCACGAGTACAAAGCTACCGTGGCTTTTCTCGCCCTCTCTTCAATATTAAGCCTAAAATTCAGCTTCCTGTCCAAAATAACGCCAAGCAGTTATTTTGACTGAAAGCAGTTAGGAATAGTTCATAAACTAGAATAGGGCATGGAATTTTACTAATACTGTTTTCTTCGCTGGGTATAAGAATTTACTACTGAACAAGAAAATTTTATTCACTGATAACAAAGCATTCGTAAAATTAAACAAAAACCGAACTAAAACCAAGTTTCCTCAAATTTAGTAAGATTTCTTATAAAATGATAATTCTGACTTCCTTTATTATAGAAAGCTTATCATACATACGAATAACACTTGGCATAGAAAAATATTTTAGTTCATTCGTACTAAGAAGAATTCAATCGTTTCAAAACTTAAGGAAACACACTTGTTAGAATATAGGAAAATTTCCTACATTTCTTTTATCTACCTGTAATCGATACCTGTCTTTGATGTAATCGATATGTTTGCGCGTGGGTTGTTTTTATACCCACCACCATAGGATGGGGGGTATATTAACTTTGTCATTCCGTTTGTAACACATCGAAATATTGCTCTAAGACCCCATAAAGTATATATATTCTGGGTCGTGGTGAAATTCTGAGTCGATCTGAGCATGTCCGTCCGTCCGTCTGTTGAAATCACGCTAACTTCCGAACGAAACAAGCTATCGACTTGAAACTTGGCACAAGTAGTTGTTATTGATGTAGGTCGGATGGTATTGCAAATGGGTCATATCGGTCCACTTTTACGTATAGCCCCCATATAAACGGACCCCAAAATTTGGCTTGCGAGGCCTCTAAGAGAAACAAATTTCATCCGATCCGGCTGAAATTTGGCATATGGTGTTAGTATATGGTCTCTAACAACCATGCAAAAATTGGTCCACATCGGTCCATAATTATATATAGCCCCCATATAAACCGATCCCCCGATTTGGCTTGCGAGGCCCCTAAGAGAAGCAAATTTCATCCGATCCGGCTGAAATTTGGTACATGGTGTTAGTATATGGTCTCTAACAACCATGCAAAAATTGGTCCACATCGGTCCATAATTATATATAGCCCCCATATAAACCGATCCCCCGATTTGGCTTGCGAGGCCCCTAAGAGAAGCAAATTTCATCCGATCCGGCTGAAATTTGGTACATGGTGTCAGTATATGGTCTCTAACAACCATGCAAAAATTGGCCCACATCGGTCCATAATTATATATAGCCCCCATATAAACATATCCCCCGATTTGGCTTGCGAGGCCTCTAAGAGAAGCAAATTTCATCCGATCCGGCTGAAATTTGGTACATGGTGTTAGTATATAGTCTCGAACAACTATGCAAAAATTGGTCCACATCGGTCCATAATTATATATAGCCCCATATAAACCGATCCCCCGATTTGGCTTGCGAGGCCTCTAAGAGAAGCAAATTTCATCCGATCCGGCTGAAATTTGGTACGTGATGTTAGTATATGGTCTTTAACAACCATGCAACAATTGGTCCACATCGGTTCATAATTATATATAGCCCCCATATAAACCGATCACCAGATTTGACCTCCGGAACCTCTTGGAAGACCAAAATTCATCTGATTCAGTTGAAATTTGGTACGTGGTGTTAATATATGGCCTCAAACTCCCATGCAAAAATTGGTCGATTGGTCTGTCCATAATTATATATAGGCCCCATATAAACCGATCCCCAGATTTGACCTCCAGAGCCCCTTGGAAGAGCAAAATTCTTCCCATTCGGTTGAAATTTGGTACGTGATGTTAGTATATGGTATCCAACAACCATGCAGGAATAGGAAGTTTTAAGATACCACAACCCAAGTAATTCGATTGTGGATGACAGTCTTTCGTAGACGTTTCTACGCAATCCATGGTGGTGGGTACATAAGATTCGGCCTGGCCGAACTTGCGGCCGTATATACTTGTTTTAGTTGGAATCGCGTTGTTATGGTATACGGAGAGATTGTTAAAAAATAATATAGTAAAATAATATTATAAAAAACAAATAAAATATAGAAAATATTTGTTATTTTAAATTAGTGAGAAATAGGTTCGTTTTTTGAAAATTGGTTTATAAAAAAGAAAACACCAACAGAATAACAACCCCTTCATTCAACTTCATTTTGGAATCTTCAATTAACAGGTAATATTCAGTGACGCTAACCTTTTGTGAAAAAATTGGTTTTGGATTTTTTTGTTTATATTTGTAGGTATTGAAATTGTAGAAGGTGGACAAAATTGCTAGGCAGCAAATTATTCAAAGTGAGTACTACAAGAAGAAAAAATAATAATAATTAATATTTCAAGGCCAGTCGATGCTGTTGATTCTAAATAAATATATTCAATATATTAATAAAACATGTCTTTTATTGAAGAATAAATTGCTTATATAAATACATAAAATTGTATTTAAAAACGAAGGTAAGCAGATCTAACTTTGAAGTAAAAGGTTTACCACAAATATGTAAGATTTGCCCAAATGAATGAAAAAAAGTTCAATAAAATCATTCCATACATGAATTCAATTCAGTTGAATTTTTTCATTCTGTAGTATAGTGGTACATAAATATAGGAAAATGTTAACTAATATACAGAATGCATTCTACCTAATTTCTACGAAAATCACATCATTCAAACAAATAAAAATGTCTTTGGCGCTATACGAAGTTCAACTTTCTTCACAATGAGTTCATTTTAACTTAAAGAAGTGGTCACTTTTTTCTGGGTGTACGTACTCCTAGTGCGAAATTTGAAGCAAATCACGGCAAAACCCTGGATTTTGAGGCCATATAAGTTCAAATCGGACGAAAGAGTTATATGGGAGCTATATCTAAATCTGAATCGATTTTGACCATATTTGGCACACACAATAGTATCGTTAAAAGTACCGCTTGTGCAAAATTTGAAGTAAGTCAGGCAAAACTGTGGCTTTTGAGACCATATAAGTCCAAATCGGGCGAAAGATATATATGGGAGCTATATCTAAATCTGAATCGATTTTGACCATATTTGGCACATACAATAGTATCATTAAAAGTACTGCTTGTGCAAAATTTGAAGTAAGCCAGGGCAAAACTCTGGCTTTTGAGACCATATAAGTCCAAATCGGGCGAAAGATATATATGGGAGCTATATCTAAATCTGAACCGATTTTAACAAAATTTAACACACTTAACGATACTATTAAACGTACCCCTTGTACAAAATTTGAAGCAAATCACGGCAAAACTCTGGCTTTTGTGGCCATATGAGTTCAAATCAGACGAAAGATATATATGGAAGCTATAACTAAATTTGAACCGATTTCAATCAAATTTACCAAGCATTCTACCCTCTGTGCAAAATTTCACGAAGATCGGTAGTAAACTTTGCCCTCTGTGGTCATATGAGTCTAAATCGGACGAAAGATATATATGGGACCTATATCTAAATCTGAACCGATTTGGCTGATATTTTGCAAGATTCTCGAGATGCATAAAATATTTGGATGTACGGTATTTCAAGAAAATCGGTTGATAAACACGCTAACTATGACCAAATCGGGGATAAATATATATGGCAGCTATATCTAAATCTGAACCGATTTCATGTTAGCCTGATACCGAAACAGGCAATTGACGTCCAAATGCATTATATCTAATTATACAATTATTTTTCGAGCTTTATGGACAGATATAGATTAAGGAACATGGTTAATAGAGCCATTGAAAAGAAATTATATTTGTATGGAAAACTTTTTTCAAAATGTTATTTGTATAGAAAATTTTATCAAAATTTTATTTCTATAGACAATTTTGTCAAACTTTTATCTCTATAGAAAATTTTGTCAACATTTTATTTCTATAGAAAATTTTGTAAAATTTTATTTCTATAGAAAATTTGGTCAATTTTATTTCTATAGAAAATTTTGTCCAAATTTTATTTCTATAGACAATTTTGTCAAAATTTTATTTCTATAGAAAATTTTGTTAAAATTTTATTTCTATAGAAAACTTTATCAAAATTTTATTTCTATAGAAAATTTTGTCAAAATTTTATTTCTATAGAAAACTGTGTTAAAATTTTATTTCTATAGAAAATTTTGTTAAAATTTTATTTCTACAGAAAATTTTGTCAAAATTTTATTTCTATAGAAAATTTTGTCAAAATTTTATTTCTACAGAAAGTTTTGTCCAAATTTTATTTCTATAGACAATTTTGTCAAAATTTTATTTCTATAGAAAACTTTATCAAAATTTTATTTCTATAGAAAATTTTGTCAAAATTTTATTTCTATAGAAAACTGTGTTAAAATTTTATTTCTATAGAAAATTTTGTTAAAATTTTATTTCTATAGAAAATTTTGTCAAAAATTTATTTCTATAGAAAATTTTGTCAAAATTTTATTTCTACAGAAAATTTTGTCAATACACTGAAAAAAATATTTACGTGATATTAAAGATTGTATAACCTAGATTTTAGGATGCGCAATTTACAAAATATTAAGAACAAATTTCTTTACAATAATCACATTTTAATTAAAACAAAGTTCATAATCTTTGCATCAAAATTTTTTTCATTAAATCTAGGACACAAATTTTGTAAATTTGCGTCCCTCCGTTAAAGTCGCATGTCTTTGAACTTAGGAAAATTTTCCTTAAAGGAAAGAAACATCTTTTTTGTTTAAAGATTAAATTAACTGAAATATTAAATCTTTAGATTGAAGATAAAAAAGCTTCAAATATAGGCTAATACCTATTTTGAGGATATAGCATCTTTGGTTTAAAGTTTTTGTGGAATTAAGAAAACATTTTTACTTTGAGGTATCCGTTATAATTTGGATTTTTAAACTGGCATTTGATTTTACGTGAATAGCTCTATTAATATACCGCGAAAAGAAAATGAAAATTCGATAAATGAGATCTGAATCCTAATTATAATTTTATTGATCCTAGATTTAAGGCCAGATAGGTCGCTAAAAATTTTCTTTATTTTAAAGAACCCGCATCTTTGGCCCGGAATCAATACCAAAATCCTTAAAGGAAAGTCAAAATCTTTGGATCCAAGTAAACCTTTTTTGAGTGTACGTTATTTGAATAGAAAATTTTATTTGTATAGAAGATTTGTTAAAATTTTATTTCTGTTGAAAAATTTGTGAAAATTTGTTTGTGGTCGGCGATTGGTATCCGATATTTATTGCGAATGGTAACCCATTATATTTAAAACGTTGGTAATGTCGAGAATAGTACCACTTTGATTACTGGTAAAAGAAATGACTTTTGGTCCCGACAGGTAAATTATTAGTTTTACGAACTATAAGCGTTTCCTCAATTGTTAGGAGGGAAAATCTTAAAATATTAAAAACGGTTGTTGGAATATTTTTTAAGAGCTTATGCAGCTCTGTCTAGAAATCATGCGATTAAAAGAGCATATAATTTGATGTCGATTATTCTAAGATGCCTTTTGCTAATCGCATTTTCCAATTAAATATTCGTCAATAGTTAAGCAATATCCGGTTGCATATATCGTGTGCCCTTAACATCATCGACCCATATTAATATCTCTATCTTAATATATTCACAGTAATGTCTTTGTTGGTTTAGGGGGTGGTGGATGGGTGGGTATGTTATTGTTTTCACCATACTACTTTGTTTTGAATTTTATGTCTCATAAAATTACCTGCGATTGTGATTGATTGTTGCTCTGTTCTTCCGCGAGAGTGTAATTGTTTAACGTCTGTGTGCGTGCGTGAGTGATTTGTAAAAATGTGGGTGCATGCTTTTTAACTGAATGAATTTGTAATTAATGTCAATTCTCTCTTATTCTTTGTGATACAAATGCAAATGAGTTCTCAATTCAATTATCGAATTGCACTGCAAATGGCATATTTACCCCCAAATAACCACCACGCTCCGGCATCTCGGAAGTGATTTTGGTAAATAATGTAGATTTTTGGAATGTTGTCACCGGGTGGGGAGATGAGATTTTCTTTTATGTTTTTAAGTAAAAAATAATTTAAGTGTCAAACAATGGCAATTTCCCTTGGGCAAAATTCAGTTCTCAGAATTTATTTCCTTTATTGTTAGAAAAAAAATTATTGACGTACACTCAAAAAAGGAGATTCTTCAATAATTGTATATTTTGTTTTTATTTGTTTTTGTTTAAGTGTTTGACAACTCGCAAAGATTTTAAAATTGTTTGAAGTATACCGATAAATAAGAACTGCTTTCAATGCAGCCTTCCTCATGATTTGTTTATAAATTGTTAGCTTTTTTAATTTTATGTGGATCATAAATACAGGTTAGAGGTCATATACAGGGTGGCGGTTATATAATGCAACAAAGTAAAGCGCTATATTTTTTATTTCATTGTTCAAAAGCAAAAACAATATTAATCTACCAATATTTGAAGTAAATTTTACAAAAACTCAACCAAATTTAGAATACGTATTTTTAAGTTCATTAACATTTTTTTTTCTATAGAAAATTTTGTCAAAATTTGATCTCTATAGAGAATTTTGTCAGAATTTTATTTCTATAGCATATTTTTATAGAAAATTTTGTCAACATTTTATTTCTACAGAAAATGTCAAAATTTTATTTCTATAGAATTTTTTGTAAAAATTTTATTTCTATAGAAAATTTTGTCAAAATTTTCTTTTTATAGAAAATTTTGTCAAAATTTTATTTCTATAGACAACTTTGTCAACATTTTATTTCTATAGAAAATTTTGTCAAAATTTTATTTCTATACAAAACTTTCTCAAAATTTTATTTCTATAGAAAATTTTGTCAAAAATGTATTTCTACCCAGCAAAAACTAGGTAATCACATCTCATTACAGTTGACATTACCAGGAGTAAAGCTGTCATTACACGTTGCATTACATTGCGGCAAGTTATAATGACTAACTTGTAATGACACAAATAAATACTTCTCGGTAATTTTCGAATTGTTATTTTCAAATTTTTAGGCAGTTGTAGTTAACGAATTAATAAAGTAGAATAAATGATGGTACCATTAGGTATAATTATTAACATAATCGAGCACTTACATAAAAAATCAAAAAGAATATGTAATGTAACGGTAATTCTGAAAATTTTTCCGTTAAGAAATTTTTATCACAAATATTTCATAATAATTGTGTTTAGTGACATTATCATATTATGTTTTAAATAAATGCTTTTTTATACCTCATTCACATTACACTTCCAAAATGCGCTTAAACTAAATTTCAAACGTCATTTGCCTTATAAAAACGAGACTTAAAATCCACTTTTAGTAGATTTCGAACCTTATGTGAATTGGCTATTGGATATATTATAACGTAATTCACGAATCCAACTCCCTTAAACAACCTACATTTATTTATATTTTAAGTGTGAACTTAATTTGCGTGTAATCTTAGTTAGATTATTTATTAGATTTTTTGTTTATTTATACAATATTCGTTTCTATTCAAGTAGTTCTCCTATTACAGCATCACTCGCCATAATTTGATCCATTATAATCGGCGATAGAAATCAATATTTTCGAGATTTGGTTGGCTGAGACAATAAGTGGCTATTTTGCAAACTTTGGTGTATCTACGAATAAGTCATTACATATTAGGTGATGATATGCTTTAAATGCACTACTTATTTTATGGCCGAAAGTATGCCTGGGGAGAAGTACTTTCCTTCTAGGACATGCGTATGTAAATGTAATCCGAAGCGATGCCAATTAATAAGTGGTTATTAATTTTTAAATAGGCTTACCTACAAGATTACTGGGTAATGAGATTTTTTGCTGGGTATAGAAAATTTTGTTAAAATTTTATTTCTATAGAAAACTTTGTCAAAATTTTATTCCTGTAGAATTTGGTCAAAATTTTAGTTCTATAGACAACTTTGTCATTAATTTATTTCTATTGACAATTTTGTCGAAATTTTATATCTATAGAAAATTTTGTCAACATTTTATTTTATTTTGTCACAATTTTATTTCTTCAGAAAATGTTGTCAAAATTTTATTTCGATAGAAAATTTTGTGGAAATTTTATTTCGATAGAAAATTTTGTGGAAATTTTATTTCTATAGAAAATTTTGTTAAAATTTTATTTCTATAGAAATTTTTTTTTAAATTTTATTTCTATAGAAAATTTTGTCAAAATTTTATTTCTACAGAAAATGTTGTCAAAATTTTATTTCTATAGAAATTTTTGTACAAATTTTATTTCTATAGAAAATTTTGTCAAAATTTTATTTTTATAGAAAATGTTGTCAAAATTTTATTTCTATAGAAAAGGTTTTAAAATTTTATTTCTATAGAAAATTTTGTCAAAATTTTATTTTTACAGAAAATTTTGTTAAAATTTTATTTCTACAGAAAATATGGTCAATTTTATTTCAATAGAAAATTTTGTCCAAATTTTATTTCTATAGAAAATTTTGTTAAAATTTTATTTCTACAGAAAATTGTGTCAAAATTTTATTACTATCGAAAATTTTGTTAAAATTTTTTTCTATAGAAAATTTTGTCAAAATTTTATTTCCATAGAAAACTTTGTCAAAATTTTATTTCTATAGAAAACTTGGCAAATTTTATTTCTATAAAAAATTTTGTTAAAATTTTATTTCTATAGAAAATTTTGTTAAAATTTTATTTCTACTGAAAATTTTGTCAAAATTTTATTTCTACAGCAAATGTTGTCAAAATTTTATTTCTATTGAAAATTTTGTTAAAATTTTCTTTTTATAGAAAAATTTGTCAAAATTTTATTTCTATAGAAAACTTTGTTAAAGTTTTATTTCTATAGAAAATTCTGTAAAAATTGTATTTCTATAGACAACTTTGTCATTAATTTATTTCTATAGACAATTTTGTCGAAATTTTATTTCTATAGAAAATTTTGTTAAAATTTTATTTCTATAGAAAATATTGTCAAAATTTTATTTCTATAGAAAATTTTGTTAAAATTTTATTATTATAGAAAATTTTGTCAAAATCTTATTTCTACAGAAAATGTTGTCTAAATTTTATTTTTAGAGAAAATTTTGTCAAAATTTTATTTCTATAGAAAACTTTGTTAAAGTTTTATTTCTATAGAAAATTTTTTAAAATTTTATTTCTATAGAAAATTTTATCAAAATTTTATTTCTATAGAAAATTTTGTTAAAAGTTTATTTCTATAGACAACTTTGTCATTAATTTATTTCTATAGACAATTTTGTCGAAATTTTATTTCGATATAAAATTTTGTCAAAATTTTATTCCTATAAAAAATCCCAACTTTATTTCTAGAGAAAATTTTGTCAGAACTTTATTTCTATAGAAAATTTTGTTAAAATTTTATTTCTATAGAAAATTTTATCAAAAGTTTTATTTCTATAGAAAATTTTGTTAGAATTTTATTAAAAAAAATTAGAAAAATATTTTGAATAAAAATGGGTTAAATGTAGCATCAGTTTAGCGATGGTCTTTTTTCTGCTCCTGCTCTCTTCTTAACAGTATTCTTATATTATTATATTGACTTGACAATTTAATGCAATTAAATTTAATGCAATTGTCTTTAAATTTGTTGTCTTTTTGCATCTTGACTACAAAGCAAAAAATCGTTCAAATATAGGACATGTTTTTCAAAACTTTATTTTAAAGAAGCTTTTTTAGAAAATTTTGTCAATTTTTTTTTCTATAGAAAATTTGTCGAAATTTTATTTCTATAGAAAATTTTGTTAAAATTTTATTACTATAGAAAATTTTTTTAAAATTTTATTTCTATAGAAAATTTTGTCAACATTTTATTTCTACAGAAAATGTTGTAAAAATTTTATTTCTATAGAAATGTTTGTAAAAATTTATTTCTATAGAAAATTTTGTCAAAATTTTATTTTTATAGAAAATTTTGTCAAAATTTTATTTCTATAGAAAATTTTGTTAAAAGTTTATTTCTATAGACAACTTTGTCATTAATTTATTTCTATAGACAATTTTGTCAAAATTTTATTTCTACAGCAAATGTTTCAAAATTTTATTTCTATAGAAAATTTTGTTAAAATTTTCTTTTTATAGAAAATTTTGTCAAAATTTTATTTCTATAGAAAACTTTGTTAAAGTTTTATTTCTAAAGAAAATTCTGCCAAAATTGTATTTCTATAGACAACTTTGTCATTAATTTATTTCTATAGACAATTTTGTCGAAATTTTATTTCGATATAAAATTTTGTCAAAATTTTATTCCTATAAAAAATTTTGTCAAAATTTTATTCCTATAAAAAATTTTTTCAAAATTTTATTCCTATACAAAATTTTATCAAAATTTTATTACTACAGAAAATTTTGTCAGAATTTTATTTCTATAGAAAATTTTGTCAAACTTTTGTTTCTGTAGAAAATTTTGTCAAACTTTTATTTCTATAGAAAATTTTGTCAAAATTTTATTTGTATAGAAAATTTTGTCAAAATTTTATTTCTATAGAAAATTTTGTTAAAAGTTTATTTCTATAGACAACTTTGTCATTAATTTAATTCTATAGACAATTTTGTCGAAATTTTATTTCGATATAAAATTTTGTCAAAATTTTATTCCTATAAAAAATCCCAACTTTATTTCTAGAGAAAATTTTGTCAGAACTTTATTTCTATAGAAAATTTTGTTAAAATTTTATTTCTATAGAAAATTTTGTCAAAAGTTTTATTTCTATAGAAACTTTTGTTAGAATTTTATTAAAAAAAATAGAAAAAATATTTTGAATAAAAACGGGTTAAATGTAGCATCAGTTTAGCGATGGTCTTTTTTCTGTTCCTGTTCTCGTCTTAACAGTATTCTTATATTAAGCATAGTTGCTTATTGAAATCTGATTGCAATAGTCTGAGGTTCAACCCATGAATACTGTTACTGTTTTGCAAAAGTAAATGAACTCTTTCGGGGTCAAACTTAAAAGCCATATTTCAAAAGGAAATTATTTATAGACGACGAAGAAGAAGACTAGATAGTGCACATCATTTATCATTGATCGATACTTTTGGAATATGCCCGATGCTATGCATACGCCTCAAGCATTATGAATATTCAGTCATCTTTAATATAAATGAGTTATGATATTTTGATAATGAGTATTGATATTTGTGAAGAACTTGTTTGAATCAGCCACATATGATCTTCTGGCTACTGACCCATAACATCTACCAACGATGATGTTAACAAAGATAGACGAATTTTGTTTGAAGACTATGAAATTTTCTAAGTATGTTGATAAGTACTTCCCGCCTTCACAACAAAGGCAAATACTTCAATGGCTATTAAAAAGCTATCAAAATTCAACTACCAAAAAAAAAAAACATATTTTTGTTAAGGCAAACATGAATTAGTCAAAACTCATACTCACACACATAGGATTTTAAAATTTATAGCCGATTTGATTTGATGGCATGTCACAATGTGTGGACAAAGCACCTTTTGAAATATCCGATGACACAAAACTGAAATCAAAATTCAATAATCACTCACCGTATCTTAGAGCTATTGTTGGTAGCAATAGCAGACAAACAGACAAAATCAAACAAACATTGTAAACCAATTAATCAATACAACTAATTAATTGATGTCGTGAATGATCAATTTATCAGAATATGGTATTGTTGGACAACTGGAAAATGGTATAAAATTATTTAATATTGCTATAATCTTTGTTATTTTATTGAGTATGTATACACAAGAAGAGGAAAACGAAGAAGAAGAAGACCACAAAACCAGAACATAAATAATAACTGAAACAATATAAAATATCTATGATTTATAGTTTTATAAATTCTTTTCCCTCTATTATATTTACTATAAGTTTAGTATAACTTAAATAATTAAATTCGTTTTAAAGAATTCTTTAACAAAATTCGATTTTTTTTATGTAAAGAAATCTAAAAATTTTATACTCCACACCACAATGTGATTAAGACGTAATAACTTTCCAGTACCAATTTATCATGAACTAATATATGGATTTTAAACGAATTAAATATAAACATATTATTTATATATAAACATATATTGCTCATAAGGTTTGTGTAAGAATAAAACATATTTAACTGAGTTTTATTGTAGGTATACAAAAGTCGAAAGTCGAATTTTTTTAAAAACGATTAAACTCGAATGATAAACTTTTTATGATGGCTAAAGTAGCCTAATTGACTTTTGTATTGATCTTTTCGAAATTTTCAAAAAGTTTGAAAAGTTCAAAAAGTCGACTTTTCCAAATTTTGAAAACTGACAAATTCAACTTTTTGATTCTTATTACAACGCCTAATACAGTATAGGCAAGAAACCTACGGACACCATATCTACGGAAACCGAAAAAGTTTTTGAATATATAAGGCGGTCAAACTAAAAAACAAGCCGCAAGTTCGACCAGACCGAATCTTATGTACCCTCCACCAAGGATTGCGTAGAAACTTCTACCAAAGACTATCATCCACAATCGAATTACTTGGAATGTGGAAATACTTGCTTATTGCAAGGTACCTAAATTGTAAGTTTTTCTATACGGGGTATATATTAGGCAAACAATGCAAATCCTACTGACCCAAAAAAAAACCTAAATATATATATCAGTTCGTGACCGGTATATATAGCGGAGTCTACGAAGAATTACGAACCGATAAGCATTTTTTTACTGCGCAAAAATTAGAGAGCCAGAAGTGAAGGGGGCTATATCCAATTATGAGGTGATATGGACTAAATTTTGAGTGAGTAGTATAAAATTTTAGCAAGATCGAGTGAAATTTGATAGCCAGGAGGCTCAAGAAGTAAAAGCTGGAGATCGGTTTGTCTGGGGGCTATATACATATAACTATAACGTACATAACGTTTAAAATTTCAAATGAGTCGGATGAAATTTGTTCCTCCAAGAGGCTCCCAAAGCCATATATAAACACCACGTATCAAATTTCAACCGGGTCGCATGAAATTTGCTTCTCCAAGAGGCTCCGCAACCCAAATCTGGGGGTCGGTTTATATGGTGGCTATACGTAAAAGTGGTCCGATGTGGCCCATTTGCAATATCATCAGACCTACATCACGGTGGGAGCCACCGTGGTGCAATGGTTAGCATGCCCGCATTGCATACACAAGGTCGTGGTTTCGATTCCTGCTTCGACCGAACACCAAAAAGTTTTTCAGCGGTGGATTATCCCACCTCAGTAATGCTGGTGACATTTCTGAGGGTTTCAAAGCTTCTCTAAGTGGTTTCACTGCAATGTGTCATTGTGCTTAACATAGAATCGGGCAGCACTCAGTGATAAGAGAGAAGTTCACCAAAGTGGTGTCACAATGGACTGAATAGTCTAAGTGAGCCTGATACATCGGGCTGCCACCTAACCTAACCTACACCAATAACAACTACTTGTGTCAAGTTTCAAGTCGATAACTTGTTTCGTTCGGAAGTTAGTGTGATCTCAACAGACAGACTGACGGACGGGCATCGCTAGATCGACTTTATGGGGTCTTAGACCATTATATCGATATGTTACAAACCGAATGACAAAGTTAATATACCCCCCATCCTATGGTGGAGGGTATAATAATGAAATAAAGATAAAATAAAATTAAAATTTTTTTGTTTGACCGAAATACTCTAGTGTCGTCAATGGCAACACACTGCGTTTAGATCGGATGAAACATGGTGCTCCAATTAGCTTAAGGAGACAAATCTGGGACTGACATATATACTTATGACCGACTCGGTCCAACTTTTGCAAGGTAGCTAGAAGACGGATACTGACATCACAAAATTGCTAATAACAATTTTACAACATCAAAAACAGCTAGATGTAGCTATAAAAGTAGCTAAGTTGGCATCACTGATTATTACTAAATGCCAGTGATGGAAAATACAATTTTTAAGAAAGTTCAAAAAAGGTATTTTTGTGAGCGGAAAGGTACTTTTTACTAAATTTCAACAAAAACTTCACTGGAAAATTATTGTCAAGAGACTAAATTTTAAAGAAAATAAAATTTTGCCAAATTTTCTATATAAATAAAATTTTGACAAAATTTTCTATATAAATAAAATTTTGACAAAATTTTCTATATAAATAAAATTTTGCAAAAATCTTCTATAGAAATAAAATTTTGCAAAAAAATCTGTAGAAAAAAAAATGTTGCAAAATTTTTTCTATAGAAATAAAATTTTGCAAAAATTTCCTATAGAAATAAAATTTGTACAAAATTTTCAATTGAAATAAAATTTTGACAAAATTTTCTATAAAAATAAAATTTTGCAAAAATTCTATATAGAAATAAAATTTTGACAACATTTTCTACCGAAATAAAAAATCGATAATATAGAATTGCATTCTCTTTTCGACTAAAACATTCTTGAAGTTCAATAAAATCCTGTTTTTGACTATGTCTTTTACAAAATCGAGATTTTCTTCCCACATGAACATGTCTGTTTGCCATATTTGTAAAAGACTATTAGCAAATAAGGTTGATAAAGACTTTCTCAAAATATTAAAATATTTTGTCAAAGCTATTGTACCATAAATCTGATATCGACTCAAAAATGTCTACACAAAAGGTACTAAATCATTCGCGGGGGTACTACGGTACTGACCGGGGTGAAAAAGTATTGAAAAAAGTACTATAGTACTGCATTTTCCATCCCTGCTAAATGCCAAAGACAATCTAGAGGAAGACGCAGCCTGGATCTCTGAGAGAGAGAGAGAGAAAACAAATGTCAAGGTGTAGAGGGCTATGAGAAAAACTAGCTTTATGTGTCAATTTTTTTCCAAGGCAGCTCTGTCCAGGAGTTAATTAAAACAGCAATATTCCCAAAAAAAAACACAATAAATATCGACTTCATTACACTGAAATTTGCTTCCCAGAATCAAGTACGCAAAACCCAAATTTAAAAGGGAGTTGTGTCTTAAAAGTAGCCTTATTTAAATTCTGCGCTTCTTTGGATCGGAATCAATACCAAAATAAATAGAGTAAAGACAAAATCCTTGGAACCGGGCACAAATGTTATTGATATTTCCCGACGCATACGGCAGTTCATTTGAGAGACTTTATGATATTATGTTGAGAGAGACCCCTGGTGCTTTGTTATGACAAAACTGCGTCTCCGTCTAGATTGTCTTTGTAAAAACTTTTGATCACTTGTAAGCCAGTGTCACCAAATAATTATCCAGCAAAAATTTGTTCATTCTTTTAAAAGTTGATTTGAATATAACTACTTCCAAACTGCATTTCCAATTTCGGCCTTCGGTTGCCTTTGTATTTGCTTGAAGCCAACTATTTTTCAGAATGTAATGTACAATTTAATTTCCATAATTTCCCTCCTATGACAAAAAAAACGAATCGGGTTTTAAACGGCTGATCCATGGCCGGGTGGGATTTGAGCATTAAAGAATACATTCTCTAAGTCTCATATCTTTACAAAAAGAATCGTGCAGAATTGGAAATAGTGCTACAAAATTTTATTCAATCCTTAAGACATTACCATATTGAAAAATTGTTTGTTTGTTGCAATACAAACTTAAACATAAAATTTACAATCAAATCAATAATAGAGTATAAACAAAGATATAATAACAATGCAGACTGAGAGTGTTGACGAAAGACATCAGTATAACACAGAGAGAGAGGGAGAATAAAATGATGTTTGCTCTTAAACTGCTTGTATTATTTATTGCGGATAACTGTTCTATACTATTGGTGGGAGGCTTTTCTCTTAAAAGGCGTGTCATCATATGAATTAATTTAGAGATGTTTTGAAACATTCAGAAATGTCACCAGCATTATTGAGAGGAGATAACAGGTTGGCTGATAAGTCCCCGGTCTGACACATAGATGGCGTCGCTAGTATTAAATGCATATTATTTTTATATAGTACCAACCTTCAAATGATTCGTGTCAAAATTTGACGTATGTAAGTCAATTAGTTTGTGCGATAGAGCGTCTTTTGTGAAGCAACTTTTGTTATTGTGAAAAAAATTGAAAAATTTGAATTTCGTGTTTTGATAAAATACTGTTTTCTGAAGGGAAAAAATACGGTGGAAGCTAAAACTTGGCTTGATAATGAGTTTCCGGACTCTGCCCCAGGGAAATCAACAATAATTGATTGGTATGCAAAATTCAAGCGTGGTGAAATGAGCACGGAGGACGGTGAACGCAGTGGACGCCCGAAATAGGTGGTTACCGACGAAAACATCAAAAAAATCCACAAAATGATTTTGAATGACCGTAAAATGAAGTTGATCGAGATAGCAGAGGCCTTAAAGATATCAAAGGAACGTGTTGGTCAAATCATTCATCAATATTTAGATATGCGGAAGCTCTGTGCAAAATGGGTGCTGCGCGAGCTCACATTTGACCAAAATCAACAACGTGTTGATGATTCTGAGCGGTGTTTGCAGCTGTTAACTCATAATACACCCGAGTTTTTCCGTCGATATGTGACAATGGATGAAACATGGCTCCATCACTACACTCCTGAGTCCAATCGACAGTCGGCTGAGTGGACAGCGACCGGTGAACCGTCTCCGAAGCGTGGAAAGACTCAAAACCGCAACCCTGTAAGCAATTCGGTGTTTGTTTTCTCGTCTTTCCCAAAAATGTCAAAAATGAATCGCCAGGAAGTTTTATGGTAGTAATTAGAGGTGTGCATGTGACACGAAATTGTCACGCGTGAGTCGTGAGTTACGAGGTTTTTCGTGAGTCACGACATTTTTCGTGATTTCCGACATTAAAAAGATTTTCGTGTGTGAGTACAAATTTTCTTTTCGTGAGCGTGCGTGAGTCCTACCAAAAATATCGTGCGTGAATATGCGTGAATAAGATTTCTCTGTCATGAGTGTGCGTGAGCGTGAGCAAAATATTACTGACGTGCACACCTCTAGCAGTAATATCTCAACCACAACAACAGTAAAACAACTATCGCGTGGGGTGTTTCCGTTTCGAAACAAATTCGACTCTAACAGCGATCAAAAATCTAAATATAGACTCGATACATCGACATAGCTAATTTTTCAATAGGACCTCTCTGAGAGTACATGTGTGTAAAAAGCCACTATCAACCAACCAGCGTAGGTGGCACAGAGGGAGAGCCTCTGACTTGAAAACGAAAAGTTCAGGGCGAAACTATTTCGATACACTTTCGATAGAAAATTTTGCAGGGAAGACGGGCATGCCAACCATTGCAACATGTCTGCTCCTTTCTATGAGTCTATTGTATAGTCTGTGAAACGCCTATAATAACAATATTCAAATAACAATTTCTTAGGTGGATTTCCATTCACGTAATGGACAACTCTCAACGAAAGTTCTTAGCAAAACTTCAGTTGACATTCCCCCCATGTTGACATTAAACATGCTTCTTTAATCATTACCAAGTCACCGGTAAAACAATCTTGTTTCCGATTCCAATCAAATACCAATAAAACAGGAAAAACTTAATTCCATAACTCACACGCACCAAATGATTTATGGCTTGTCGTCTCCACGGAATGTTCAAACAAAAGCGTTGTTGTGTGACCAAATTTGATTATATCGAGTGTTTAATTGATTCACTGAGTGGCACGTCACTGGCACGAATGAATGTTTGTGAATGCTGGTGGTACAAATTTTAAATCGAACACCGCCTCCTACTCCCCAAATCTGACCCATTGGAAAACAGGAAAGAGATTGATTAGAAAAATTGTCACGCCTCTCTCGATGGCAAATAACTATATTGGAGACAATGAGGGAATAGAGATGGGACCCCTTGCTCCCATCTCTCATCAAGTTTAGCAGAAGAGACCCTGACCTTGTAGAACACAATTTCCTAAAATGTTTGTGCTCTCGGGCAACTAATACAAGAACGATGGGGAGGACCTATATGTAATATGGCAAATATTAAAAAAAAAACTGTAACCACCGAACGAAGTAATACTAATTGTATGGTACGACGATGGCCCCCAGGGTTAGAGGGGTTTGAGGGAGACTCAATAACCACACCACAGCAATGACTCTAGTGACTAACAATGATGACCACTTTAGGTTGATGTGTTAACAGCTGACGGCAGTTTATGACAATGACCATCATCACCATGCAAACATTTCCAATTACCGACATGATAATGATGTTAATGACGACTACTCTCGGTGTTTCATTGATAATTATGAGGAGGTTTACTCTGTTACAGCCATAAAACAATCAAACCAGCGCCAGTAACACCATTCCATTATAAAGCTAAACTCTTTAGAGCAAGCCTTACATTACAGCACACAGGAGAGTACCATTGACCGACGATTCAAACGGAAAGATGGAGATTTTGTTAAGCTGTTACTACTTCACAGAAAAAAAAGTGTCTCGTAAAATTAAGAAGATTTTTACAATAATTTATTACAAGAATTTTCCAGAATTTTAGTTCATTTTTCGTATCTTGAACGAAAATTAACTACTCGAAAGGAAATTTTACAAATTCTAAGTAGCAATCGTTTAGTTCATGGCCTACAAAATACGATGGAAATTTCCTTAAAAAACTTCTTAACTGGTAGTTAAAAATTCGTTTGTCATGCTATAAAACTACTTGTGAAATGTAAAGTATTTTCTAAATAATAAGTGCCATTTACTATAAGATTTTTTTGTATGAGAAAATATTTTTTTACGAAAAATGAACTTGAAAGTGGATAGCAATTTCTTACTGACTATTCCTATAGTTAATAATTGTTGGTAAAAAATTACACAATGAAATATTTTTAGTTCACATGTAATTAAATTTATAGACATTTTCGTCAAAAATGGTAGATAACATTTCATGAAAATTTTGCAAATTTTAAGTTAAACGTTTCATCGCTCATAAACTGGTGTGCCTTTACGAATATTATTCTTAGAGTAAATTGTCAGCAGATGCGATGAACTAATGCATAGTACAGAGATCTTTATCGGCATAGTGGAATGTGATTAATGTAAAGATGATGTTACTTGAGTTTTGTTGTGTATACATGAGCGTGGGGTTGTTTTTATTTTTGTTCATTTAGTGGTTTGTGTGTGTGTGTGTTTGTTATTCGTGGATGGTTTATTTGGCTGAATGAGGTGTTGTTTTCAATAAAGGCACATGTGTTTTTGTTGTTGTAGGAATGTTTTGGCTTCGCTTGGTTTTGTTTGGCATGCTTCAGTTGTATAGTTGGCGTTGGCGTGGGCTGTTGCATCTTTTAAGTAGGTATGCAACAAGGGAATATAAAGGCATGGAATATTTTGGATTTTTGAGTCATATATTGGTGTTTGTTTATTAAACCTTTTAAATGAAAGTTATTAATATTTTATCGGTAGTTTAGAAAAAAGTTATTAAGAATATTTAGTAAAATATGTTGAAATTGAAAGTGTATTGACATTTTCATTATTCAATGTAAAAAATTAATATTCAATTCCAGATGAATTTGGAAAATTTTTCTAATATCTCAGCGTATAGCTTATTCATAAATTGGTAAGTATTTTTTTAATATGGCTTTCTTTTGAAAAGAATATTTTTTATGTATATTATTATTTGTTAATTATTTTTTTTTTTTTTGGAAACCAGTTTAATGTTTTTCTTTGTTGTAAAAACAATATTTAATTTCAGAGCAACTCCAGACGGATTAAAACAAATTTAAAAAGGTAGAGAATTGGTAAGTTTTCTTTTAAAAATTGGCTTTCTTTCAACTAGAATATTTACGTTTTTATGACCTTTTATCATCAAAATTACAGGTTTTTAATACCTTATTTTAGTATTTCTTTAATTATTTTTTTGGAAACTAATGTAATATTTTTAATGTAAAAATAAATATTTAATTTCAGAATAACCCCTTAAAATTTGGACAAATTTTTAGTACTCCTTTGCCTGTAATTTAATAGTGAATTGGTAAGTTTTCTTTAACTTTCTTTTAACCCTGGACAGCCATCCTTATTTTTTGTACATTAACGTCATCCTTCGTCATTTGAATACGGCTGATTTCAAGACGATATCATTTTCATCGTGAGCGAAAAAGTGAACCAAACTTGCATTTATTTTCTTATTCAATTTGGTTTTAAGTAGTATAAAACAAAAATTCATAAAACGGTCGAATTAGTATAACTTAAATTTACCATTTCCCAATAGACTAAAATGCATTTTAAATCGAAAATGAAATTACGTGTCGTCATTTTGATGACTGTCTAGGAATATCAAGAATATTTGGTTTTTTATGCATATTATTATTTTTTTCATTAGATTTTTTGAAAAGTTATTTAATAATTTTATTTAATATTTAATTTCAGAGTAACCGAAATAAATTTGGACAACTTTTTATATTTCCCCTCAGCGTACAATTTAATAGAGAATTGGTAAGTTTTATATTAAAACTTTGGCTTTCTTTCAACTACACGCTCACAAAAAATCGCTTCTGTAACATATACTCCCAAACATATTTTGCTTCAAGCATATATATTTTTGGGTATTGTCCAAACATTTATATGTTTGATCTCTTCCAATATATAATATGTTTGAAAGCATATTGGTCTAAACAATATATGTTTGGGTAGTCTAAGTTCCAAACATTTTGTATTTTTGCATCCAAATTCAATAATGTTGTCTTCCAAAAAACAATATGTTATTATGTGACCATATAATATGTTTGGAAGCATTTTGCACCCAAAAATATTATATGCTTAAAAAAAATTCTCCCAAACAATATTGTGCTCAAAATTTTATTTATTTATTTATATATTTACAATCATAATGAATTATGAAAATAAACAGGTAATATAGGTGCTAACAACATAGGTTTTCGACCTGAATGCTCAAAATTTTGTTTCTGCCCAATTGTATATTCCCCCACATCTTTCTCACTTCCACGAGATTTTTTAGTTCTTAGCACCTTTTTCTGTAATACAAACATTGTAGAAGAAATTATTCAATTTTATGATTGTTTTTTTTTTTTTTTTATTTTAATTTCACCTTTTGCCGGACGGGGATTCGAACAGCGGACCACACAGTTTGTAAGGATCAAAGAAGTAGCTGATCAATTGCCCAAGGAAAAATAAAATGTTAATTTTGTAATAACAAGCAACAACCACCAACTTAATTCAATATCGCTCCCTGTTAAATAGCGCTCCAAGCTACTAAACACATATATGTTTATAGGATATTTCTAAATTAATATATGTTTGCATCCAAGCATATTATATTTACAAACATTTTATGTCCCAAACATAATATGTTCTAACATATTAACATATATGTCCCAAACATGTTATGCTAGTTTATGAACATTATATGCTTGCACTCAAAAATATTGTGTTTAAAAATTTGTGTTCCAAACATATAATGTTTATAGCCAAACATATGAAAAACAGTCTTTTTCATCCGTGTAGAATATTTATTTTATTATATCTTTCACATCGATAACAACACAGTTTTACGAGTTTATTTAGAATACTTCATTATTTCTCTAATTGTTTCAGGTACAAATTTTATGAGACACGTTTTCCAAAGAAAAGTTGAATTCCTTACACCATTTGATAAAATGCCCCAAATATGGTAAGTTACAAGCTAAAATGAAGAATTAAAAATTATATTTCATTACGTGGTATTAATTTTTAACAATTTTCATTATTGTTTCCATTTTTTCCAGCAAGATATGTGAAAAAATTACCTACGATGAATAAAAAAAGGATAAGTCAAAATGTCCAAACAGCGGGTTCAAATGAACTACTCTCTTTTCCATGTGGTCATAATTTTTATTCACAAAAAACATTGTATTAAGAACTTTCATCATAAGTTTTTATAATAAAGTACTTTTGCTTAAAGATAGTTTAATTTTAATGTATGAAAATTCTCATAATAGTAAAACGGTTTGTTGTTCCTTTAGTTATTTAATTTCTCTATACTGTGGAATGATTGATTTAAAAATAGTCTAGTCGTCGACATTTTAAAGAGACTGTTAACCAATTTTTTTATCGGGTTTCCCACAAAATAAGCAAGTAAACCAAAATAATACTGACTTTTTAACTTGGTAGGTGTATATAAATCTTATGGTGTTGTAAAAATGAACTAAACTACAATGTTATAGATGAACTAAAATTTAAGAAAATTATAAACTAGACAAGTTGAAAAAAATCTTAAGTGCTAAATCATGGTCAATATTACTACAGTTTAGTTCATTTTGCAATGGAAAAGGGTTCACTGCTTTTTCAGTGTTGGTTTCAAGCCGATTGTTTATGTAAAAAAAAACGGAGCTTATTCTATGGGCGCATGTGCGCCAATGCTTTGCTAGTCATATTACAGTGACAATAATAATAACAACAACAAAAACAACTTTAAGCAAAATAATTACAGAGCGGCTTATCTTTGCCGCATTGAAAGCAGCCGATTATTAATGTAAGGAAAGAAGAAATCTGAATATTATATTTTTTTGTTGTTTTTAACAGAGAACAAAACCTATTCCGTTTGGCTGATATGTAAAGCGCTATAATTTTTTTTTTTTGGTTCAAAAGCAAAAAATAAATGACATTAAATTTTAGAATCAGTTTATATTTGTTCGAATTGGCTACCTTTGACACGAATCATGGTTTTCAAACGGCCGACAAAGGCGTCATGTGCTACACGAAACTGTCTCTGCGGTATTTTGGACCATTCCCGGCCAAGCGCCGTACTGAGTTGATCGACACTTTGGTATTTTTTGGTGCCAAGCATGCTCTCCAAAATGTCGAAGACGCTAAAGTCCAACAAAAATAAATCTGGAGAACCATAGAAATGAAGCAAGGAATCTCCTCTTAAAACCATTATTGGTTGACGCGTGCTTGGTGCGATGGTGCTGAGTCCTGTTGTAATGTCCCTGGTCTGCGATCGAAATGTTTGTCTACCGAGGGCTCCAATACTCCCTTTTGGCAATTTTCCCTATAATACTCGGCAATTAGTTAGACCCTACGATCGATGAATACAAGCTGGAGCGACAATCGGCGGCGCCAATTGAGGGTGTAAATGTTACACTTTCTTTGCCAAGTAAATCTGATAATTTTATTTGTTCACAAACTACTCAATTTTTAATGGCTTCTCATCGGAGATAACCAAATTCGCCACTTTCGTGCAAGCGAACTCCTTGGCTCTTTGCAGTCTAACTTTTTTCTCCTTCATGGAACTCTTGAACTTTTTAGAATTTAAATGGTTTTAGACCACGTTCATTTTCATAAGCAAGGTTTCTATTATGTTCAATCAGTCGCTGACTTTTCTGATAATTTTTGGTGTTGTTACCGATTTGTTGTCCACTTTTTGGACACTGTCTATTGACACGGTGAGAAACCAATTAATTGTTAACATTCTAATGGTGGAGGTCTTTAACGATAGCAACTTGTAATTTTCCAGCCTAATATAGGGTGATTTTTTAACTATTATCTTTGTGGTAAGACTGGTTTAAAAGCTGACTCACTTTCCTGTTTTGTTTCACTGTGAAACATCTTCATTTTGGAGCCACCGTGGTGCAATGGTTAGCATACCCGCCTTGCATACACAGGGTCTTGGGTGGAACGCTGTTCAGTCTCGGCTATAAAAAGTTGTTCCCTTGTCATTGAGCCAAAAACAGAATCGGGCAACACTCAGTGATAGGAGAGAAATTCACCACTGTGGTATCACAATGGACCGAATAGACTAAGTGAGCTTGAAATATCGGGCTGCCACTACTACACTTAACTATCTTCAGTTTGGTCTATAATTTAATTGTCTTAAGGTTGAATTACACACCATGCGTCAATCCGTGCGTTAATGGAAGGGTTGATTTTTTTATGTTTGCGGCAGACTATTCTAGCTTTGGATTTCAAAGAGAAATTTCAACTTTTCAATCATCGGACGCATTGAACGCATGGTATGTAACAGGTTGGCTGATAAGTCCCCGGTCTGACACATAGATGGCGTCGCTAGTATTAAATGCATATTATTTTTATATAGTGACAACCTTCAAATGATTCGTGTCAAAATTTGACGTCTGTAAGTCAATTAGTTTGTGAGATAGAGCGTCTTTTGTGAGCAACTTTTGTTATTGTGAAAAAAATGGAAAAAATGGAATTTCGTGTTTTGATAAAATACTGTTTTCGGAAAGGAAAAAATACGGTGAAAGCAAAAACTTGGCTTGATAATGAGTTTCCGGACTCTGCCCCACGGAAATCAACAATAATTGATTGGTATGCAAAATTCAAGCGTGGTGAAATGAGCACGGAGGACGGTGAACGCAGTGGACGCCCGAAAGATGTGGTTACCGACGAAAACATCAAAAAAAATCCACAAAATGATTTTGATTGACCGTAAAATGAAGTTGATCGAGATAGCAGAGGCCTTAAAGATATCAAAAGAACGCGTTGGTCATATCATTCATCAATATTTGCATATGCGGAAGCTCTGTGCAAAATGGGTGCCGCGCGAGCTCACATTTGACCAAAAACAACAACGTGTTGATGATTCTGAGCGGTGTTTGCAGCTGTTAACTCGTAATACACCCGAATTTTTCCGTCGATATGTGACAATGGATGAAACATGGCTCCATAACTACACTCCTGAGTCCAATCGACAGTCGGCTGAGTGGATAGCGACCGGTGAACCGTCTCCGAAGCGTGGAAATACTCAAAAGTCCGCTGGGAAAGTTATGACCTCTGTTTTTTGGGATGCGCATGGAATTATTTCTATCGATTACCTTGAGAAGGGGAAAAAACATCAACAGTGACTACTATATGGCGTTATTGGAGCGTTTGAAGGTCGAAATCGCGGCAAAACGGCCCCATATTAAGAAGAAAAAAGTGTTGTTCCACCAAGACAACGCACACAAGTGCCACAAGTCATTGAGAACGATGGCGAAAATTCATGAATTGGGCTTCGAATTGCTTCCCCACCCACCGTATTCTCCAGATCTGGCCCCCAGCGACTTTTTCTTGTTCTCAGACCTCAAAAGGATGCTCGCAGGGAAAAAAAATTGGCTGCAATGAAGAGGTGATCGCCGAAACTGAGGCCTATTTTGAGGCAAAACAGTAGGAGTACTACCAAAATGGTATCAAAAAATTGGAAGGTCGTTATAATCGTTGTATCGCTCTTGAAGGGAACTATGTTGAATAATAAAAACGAATTTTGACAAAAAAATGTGTTTTTCTTTGTTAGAGCGGGGACTTATCAGCCAACCTGCTTATTCCACCTTCACAAACCAACAACACTTGCACACCCGTAGAAAAAATAATGAATGGCGTGCTCATTTGAAAACGATCTGTTCATAAAAAAATGGATCAACACACATGTGGTATCAAACGGAGAACAGGGTCAATCTGACAACGTTAAAATTACACCATGCGTTCTCAAAACAACAACCAGCGTTCATGATCTGAAAACGTAATAGTTACGAATTTATAACAAAACATTGCAACGAATATTTTAAGACTTTTCATGGCCAAAGAAAAATGAACGCCCGTGGTCGAAATCGTGAACATTCCGTTTTGATTTTTCGAGAACGCTTCAGTTTCATTTTGTTACCGTCCGTTCAGGATTTTGGAAGATACTTTTTATACCCTCCACCATAGGATGGGGGGTATATTAACTTCGTCATTCCGTTTGTAATATATCGAAATATTGCTCTAAGACCCCATAAAGTATATATATTCTTGCTCGCGGTGAAATTCAGAGACGATCTAAGCATGTCCGTCCTCCGTCCGTCTGTTGAAATCACGCTAACTTCCGAAAGCTCCTCCCGCGCTTGTTTCATTTTATGGTTGGTTCAATAGATCACTGAAGCGGCTATTCGGACTATTGTGAGTAAATTTCGATCCCAGTTTACATTGTTGGACATTAAACAACCAACACGCTTACGTAGAGTGCGATCTGAAGAAAATATCGCAACTGTATCGGCCAGTGTTAATGACGCCCATCAATCATCGATTCGTCGCCTTTCGCAGTAATTGTGCCTCTATTACTCGACAACGTGAAAAATTTTGCGGAAGGATTTAGGTGTGAAGCCTTTTAAAATACAGCTGGTACAAGAATTGAAGCCAAAAGACCTGTCGCAAAGTAGAATTTTTGCTGAAGGTGCTCTTTGGTTGGTCGAGTCACCATCAAAAAAATGTAAAATGAAATCTTTTCTTCAGAATTAATCAAAAATCTTCCCACAATGTGCGAAGAGAACAATGCTTCTTAAATTAAATTTTTAACGTTTCAATTGAATAAAATTTAAAATTAATTGCCCTACTTTCTCTCATTGTCAGTGGTATATCAATTTAAAATGCATATCTTTGTTCTTCTTAGACCACCTTGTGGGTACCATAAGAGATGGATGGGTTATCCGTTTATAAAGAATAGCCCATATTTATATTTATAAATTTCATTGTAGCTACGGCTGTGATTCTTAAAGTTCCATGACTAGTTCTATGGAACCAAAAAAAAACAAAATTTTTGGAATGTTCATACTTTTGGTATGTTACCTCATTTATCATTCCGCACCAGGGTGGAGTATGGGCACGTCTATAAATGAAAATGTTTATAAAATTTAAATTTAATGAGAAGATTTCTTTTGAAACAAGGCTTAACCCACCATCCTCACGTATACAGTCGTACACCACCATAGACGACTGGCATGCATTCTTTACTCAATACTACCATCTCACCAGTGTTCTTTATTCAAACAAAGTCGTCTTTATCATCATTATCGTTGACCATCATACACCGGAAGCAAGACAAAACATTAAATATTTTTTTTTGTGAAGTAATTGATCATATTTTTGCTACGTTGTTTTCGGTTTCATTTTTTACTAGTGAGTAGTGATCTATATCCATAATATGGGAGGAAAGGTATTATGACAGGATGGACAAATGTACTTTTTGTTTTAATTTGAAAATATATATTTTGTTTAATTGCTCAAGAAGTAATTTTACCTAATTATATAGGCAATTCCAAATAAGTACTTGTTACTGAAAATTAATTTTATTTGTTGAAAAAATATCTAAACTAGATTCGTCGGCACACGAACCTGAAAAATTTGTAAAGAAGATTGAACGTTTAACAGGTTGGCTGATAAGTCCCCGGTCTAACAAAAAAAAACATTTTTTGTCAAAATTCGTTTTTATTATTCAACATAGTTCCCTTCAAGAGCGATACAACGATTATAACGACCTTCCAATTTTTTGATACCAATCTGGTAGTACTCCTTCAGTTTTGCCTCAAAATAGGCCTCAGTTTCGGCGATCACCTCTTCATTGCAGCCAAATTTTTTCCCTGCGAGCAACTTTTGAGGTCTGAGAACAAGAAAAATCGCTGGGGGCCAGATCTAGAGAATACGGTGGGTGGGGAAGCAATTCGAAGCCCAATTCATGAATTTTTGCCATCGTTCTCAATGACTTGTGGCACTTGTGTGCCTTGTCTTGGTGGAACAACACTTCTTTCTTCTTCATATGGGGCCGTTTTGCCGCGATTTTGACCTTCAAACGCTCCAATAACACCATATAATAGTCACTGTTGATGGTTTTTCCCTTCTCTAGATAATCGATAAAAATTATTCCATGCGCATCCCAAAAAACAGAGGCCATTACTTTGCCAGCGGCCTTTTGAGTCTTTCCACGCTTCGGAGACGGTTCACCGGTCGCTGTCCACTCAGCCGACTGTCGATTGGACTCAGGAGTGTAGTGATGGAGCCATGTTTCATCCATTGTCACATATCGACGGAAAAACTCGGGTGAATTACGAGTTAACAGCTGCAAACACTGCTCAGAATCATCAACACGTTGTTGCTTTTGGTCTAATGTGAGCTCGTGCGGCACCCATTTTGCTCAGAGCTTCCGCATATCCAAATATTGATTAATGATATGACCAACACGTTCCTTCGATATCTTTAAGGCCTCCGCTATCTCGATCAACTTCATTTTACGGTCATTCAAAATCATTTTGTGGATTTTTTTTGATGTTTTAGTCGGTAACCACTTCTTTCGGGCATCCATTGCGTTCACCATCCTCCGTGCTCATTTCGCCACGCTTGAATTTTGCATACCAATCAACTATTGTTGATTTCCCTGGGGCAGAGTCCGGAAACTCATTATCAAGCCAAGTTTTTGCTTCCAGCGTATTTTTTCCATTGAGAAAACAGTATTTTATCAAAACACGAAACTCCTTTTTTTTCCATTTTTTCACAATAATAAAAGACGCTCTATCTCACAAACTAATTGACTTACAGACTTGACACGAATCATTTGAAGGTTGGTTCTATATAAAAACTATATGCATTTAATACTAGCGACGCCATCTATGTGTCAGACCGGGGACTTATCAGTCAACCTGTTATGTTAAATTATATTACTTTGTATTAAAACTTTTGCACCACCGTGGTGCTATGGTTATGGTTAGCAGCCCGCCTTGCATACACAGGGTCGTGGGTTCAAACCCAGTTTCGACCAGACATCAAAAAGTTTTTCAGTGGTGGATTATCCCATCATGCAGCGTTGCCAAGTTAGCTTTTTTCCCGCTAGATTTGGCTTTTTTTAAGACGTTTAGCGGGAAAAAAATGCATTTAGCTTTTAGCTTTTTTTCTGGCTTTTTCATGACACGTTTAGCTATTTTTGGCTTTTTTATTTTCGACATGTTCCTATTGAAATATGGATAAAACTTCGTTTTTATCTAAGCCTTGCTGCCAGAATAACATTTCAAAGCTCAATTGAAACATTAATAATTATTCCAGCGATTATGCGGGCATTTTTGCAGCAAATGCACCTTGTTGTAAAGTTTTTTCCTCGTATTCATAAAAGTTATCGTAAACTTTAAATCTACTATTACCATACAAATTCCTTATATAAACTGTCAGTAAATTATTAATTTGACTCGTTTATCCTTTTTATGTTATTATAATATTCTAAAGTTATTATGATATTACTAAATTAAAATAGTAGATGTGAATTGATTTGTACACTGAAAAAATATTGTCGTGAGGCCAAAGATTTCATGTCCTTAAAATACGAACGCGAATTTTTGTTATAATAGCATTTGTGAATTTCTCTTATAAAGGGTGATTTGTTAAGAGCTTGATAACTTTTTTTTAAAAAAAAAAACGCATAAAATTTGCAAAATCTCATCGGTTCTTTATTTGAAACGTTAGATTGGTCCATGACATTTACTTTTTGAAGATAATTTCATTTAAATGTTGACCGCGGCTGCGTCTTAGGTGGTCCATTCGGAAAGTCCAATTTTGGGCAACTTTTTCGAGCATTTCGGCCGGAATAGCCCGAATTTCTTCGGAAATGTTGTCTTCCAAAGCTGGAATAGTTGCTGGCTTATTTCTGTAGACTTTAGACTTGACGTAGCCCCACAAAAAATAGTCTAAAGGCGTCAAATCGCATGATCTTGGTGGCCAACTTACCGGTCCATTTCTTGAGATGAATTGTTCTCCGAAGTTTTCCCTCAAAATGGCCATAGAATCGCGAGCTGTGTGGCATGTAGCGCCATCTTGTTGAAACCACATGTCAACCAAGTTCAGTTCTTCCATTTTTGGCAACAAAAAGTTTGTTAGCATCGAACGATGGCGATCGCCATTCACCGTAACGTTGCGTCCAACAGCATCTTTGAAAAAATACGGTCCAATGATTCCACCAGCGTACAAACCACACCAAACAGTGCATTTTTCGGGATGCATGGGCAGTTCTTGAACGGCTTCTGGTTGCTCTTCACTCCAAATGCGGCAATTTTGCTTATTTACGTAGCCATTCAACCAGAAATGAGCCTCATCGCTGAACAAAATTTGTCGATAAAAAAGCGGATTTTCTGCCACTGATTTTGGTAATAAAATTCAATGATTTGCAAGCGTTGCTCGTTAGTAAGTCTATTCATGATGAAATGTCAAAGCATACTGAGCATCTTTCTCTTTGACACCATGTCTGAAATCCCACGTGATCTGTCAAATACTAATGCATGAAAATCCTAACCTCAAAAGAATCACCCTTTATAAACTTTTTTTCTCGTCCAAAAACCGATAAAGTCATTTTGTCCTTATAGTTAAGTGATTCAACTTAAAAATGGGTATCTATTCATGAAAGAAGGCTAAAAAATTCTTAAAATTAATGAAAAAGTCTTTAAATTTGTGGAGTTTTTGTATCTTGACCACAAACCAAAATAGCGTTCAAAAATAGAAGAGGTGTTTCAACATTTTATTTTAAAAAGCCGAGTCTGAATTTGGAAATTTAAGTTGTCGTTAGCAAGTTTTTAAAAAAAAGCTGAAAAAACGAATAAATTCAAATTTGACTCGGAATCAATACCAAAATCTTTAGTGTACAAAATCTTTGGAACCGAACATAGAAATAATTAAGGAAATAAAGTTTTGAATGTGGTATTATATTTTTAATAATCGAAAAATGCAATAAAAAAATTCGTAGTGATAGGATTAAAACAAATCTCCTATTTATTAATGGAATGGATTTACATTTACAAAAATTGGACAACAATAGGTTTGTTTGGGAAATTTTCGAATAAAAGTTATTCAGTATAAACTTGCAAGACAGTTAGAAAGTTGTTATATTCTCTTGGGTAATATTAGGAGAAGGGTACACGTTCACGAATTTATCATTAATTCAGTTAAAACGAAATATATTGATATTTTCTAATGCAGTTCTATGTGACATTGTGCAATATATCGCACATTGGAGTTGTTGCTGATAATTGCAAGCTTATTGGGAAAAATGTTTTTACTAGGAAATATAAACGAAGGACTTCCAGTAAAAATTTGTGATAGTAAACAAAATGTATCGAGTACGCAAACAGAGCTAATATGACTTAGATTTTCTTACAGTCTCACAGAAATGAATACAATTAAAATAATATGCATTTTAAGTGAAATAAAGCCTTTAAATTTGTTAAATTTCAATCAAAATGTGACTTTTGATACAAAGAAATTTAGCTTTTTTTCTAGCTATTTTTTTAATTTTTTTAGCTTTTTTTGGCTAGTTTTTTGGACAAATCTAGCGGTTTTTAGTGAAACAATTCTGGCAACGCTGATCCCATCTCAGTAATGCTGGTGACATTTCTGAGTGTTTCAAAGCTTCTCTAAGTGGTTTCACTGCAATATGGAACGCCGTTCGGACTCGGCTATAAAAAGGAGTTAACATAGAAGCGGGCAGCACTCAGTGAAGTTCACCATTGTGATGTCACAATGGACTAAATAGTCTATGTGAGCCTGCAATGTCGGGCTGCCACTATACCTAACCTACTTTGCAAATGCCACAATATTGGTAACCAAATTTAATTGTTAGACAAATTCATTTACAGATAAAAAATCTTTAATTTAATTTTTTTAATCATTCATATTCTAATGATAACTGCTCTCATGTATCCCTACGTAATATCCTTATTGCAATATCAACGAATACAGAATAATTTATCTTTTTAAATAGGCTTTAATTTTCAAAATTCTTTTATTAAAACCTTAAAATATATATTGGCCTAAGATCGCCCGCCACACTCCCTTTAATAACACATACATCAGGGCTGCCAATAAAATTTCAAGAAAAATCGTCACTTTTTCGATTAAAATCGTCATAATCGGCACTTGCGTTTTAAAAATCGTAAAAAATCGGCAATATAAATAATATTACAATTAAACATAGTTTTTGGGTAAAAACACAAAACAAAAGTATTTATTACTTATACAAAAAAAGAAAAAAAAAATAATGTACCCAGCTATGCATTTCAATAAAAAACAAGTATATACGGCCGTAAGTTCGGCCAGGCCGAATCTTATGTACCCTCCACCATGGATTGCGTAGGAACTTCTACTAAAGGCTGTCATCCACAATCGAATTACTTGGGTTGCGATAACACTTGCCAATGGCAAGGTCTCGTAAAACTTTTTAACACTGTCTTCTAAATTGTAAGTTAGCCCATACGGGGTATATATTAAACAAAAAAAGGGCGATTAAATACGTATATAATCTAGTTTGACAAAATTTCCTATAGAAATAAAATTTTGACAAAATTTTCTATAGAAATAAAAACTTGACAAAATTTTCTATAGAAATAAAATGTTGACAAAATTTTCTATGGAAGTAAAATGTTGACAAAATTTTCTATAGCAATACAATTTTGACAAAAATTTCTATAGAAATAAAATGTTGACAAAATTTTGTATAGAAATAAAATTTTGACAAAATTTTGTATAGAAATAAAATGTTGACAAAATTTTCTACAGAAATAAATTTTTTACAAAATTTTCTATAGAAATAAACTTTTGACAAACATTTCTATAGAAATAAACTTTTGACAAAACTTTCTATAGAAATGAAATTTTAACAAAACTTTCTATCGTAATAAAATTTGACAAAATTTTCTATGGAAATAAAGTTTTGGTAGATTATTTTTGGCGATATGGACCAATTTTTGTGTAATAAGTCATCGGCTATATATAACTAAAGACCGATATGGACCAATTTTTACATGGCTGTTAGAGGCCATATATTGACAAAATGTACCAAATTTCAGCCGTATCGGATGAATTTTGCTCTTCCAAGAGCCTCCGGAGGTCAAATCTGGGGATCGGTTTATATGGGGGCTATATATAATTATGGACCGATATGGACCAATTTTTGCATGGTTATTAGAGGCCGTAAACTAACATCAGGTAGCAAATTTCAACCGGATCGGATGAATTTTGCCCCTCCAAGAGGCTCCGGAGGTCAAATCTGGGGATCGGTTTATATGGGGGCTATATATAATTATGGACCGATATGGACCAATTTTTGCATGGTTGTTAAAAACCGTATACTAAGACCACGTACTAAATTTCAACCGGATCGGATGAATTTTGCTCCTCCAAGAGGCTCCGGTGGTCAAATCTGGGGATCGGTTTATATGGGAGCTATATATAATTATGGACCGATATGGACCAATTTTTGCATGGTTGTTAGAGGCCGTATCCTAACATCAGGTACCAAATTTCAACCGGATCGGATGAATTTTGCCCCTCCAAAAGTCTCCGGAGGTCAAATCTGGGGATCGGTTTATATGGGGGCTATATATAATTATGGACCGATATGGACCAATTTTTGCATGGTTGTTAGAGACCATATACTAACATCAGGTACCAAATTTCAATCGGATCGGATGAATTTTGCCCCTCCAAGAGGCTCCGGAGGTCAAATCTGGGGATCGGTTTATATGGGGGCTATATATAATTATGGACCGATATGGACCAATTTTTGCATGGTTGTTAGAGACCGTATACTATGACCACGTACCAAATTTCAACAGGATCGGATGAATTTTGCTGCTCCGGGAGGCTCCCCAAGCCAAATTTGGGGATCGGTTTATATGGGGGCTATACGTAAACGTGGTCCGATATGGCCCATTTTCAATACCATCCGACCTACATCAATAACAACTACTTGTGCCAAGTTTCAAGTCGATAGCTTGTTTCGTTCGGAAGTTAGCGTGATTTCCACAGACGGACGGACAGCCGGACAGACGGACAGACGGACGGACGGACGGACGGACGGACATGCTTAGATCGACTCAGAATTTCACCACGACCCAGAATATATATACTTTATGGGGTCTTAGAGCAATATTTCGATGTGTTACAAACGGAATGACAAAGTTAATATACCCCCCATCCTATGGTGGAGGGTATAAAAATACAAAGAAGTCAGTTTTGTATACAAATAACGTTAACATAAAATGTTAAGGGAATAAACGCTATATAAATTTCTACACTTATGGCTCCAAATTGGATGGACAAGTTGGTTTCGGATCTAAAGATCTGGAACTTCGAATAGCGAAAAGATAACCTACACGCAAAGAAAAAAAAAACGTTTGGAAAACGTGTACCGAAAACGTTTTTCTTTTGTTAGAGTTTTTTGAATTGCTTCGAAAATTTTAAACTTTTATCACCAAAAAAATTCGTTTGTTACAATTTTTTTTTTAATAAAAAAAGTTATTTTTGAAATAACAACACAGTCCATTTCGTTTATATCAAACACTGTTCTTTTCTGACTTTAGGTCTTTAATAAGACACATTTTACAGTTAAAAATTTAATATACTACAATGTAATGTTGAACATTTTTTCGGAATCTTCCGAACATATCTGGAATATGTGTAAAAAAAACGCAAAAAAAAAACTTTGGTCGAAGCAGAGATCGAACCCACGACCCTTGGCATGCAAGTCGGACGTAGCAACCACTGCTCCACGGTGGCAAACTAAATGTTTGTTTCTGTTAAAAAAACTTTGTTTATTCGGTTCGTGGGCGCTCCAAGCTATGCTATATAAATATAACTTATATGGATATTTATCTATTGATGACCATAACAGGTACATAGCTCAGTGGTTAGTGTGTTGGCTTACAAAGTGCATGGTCCGCGGTTCGATTCTCCGTCCAGGCGAAAGGTAAAAAAATTTTAAAAATTTATAAAATCGTATAATTTCTTCTACATTGTTGGTATTACAGGAAGAGGTGTTAAGAACTAAAAAACATCGTGGATGTGAGAAAGATGTGAGGGAAAATGCAATTAGCAAGAAAACAATGTTTTTTTTTATTGTTTTTTGAGTTTTTCTTTATGAAATTGTTTTTACATCCTGGAAAAGAATAAACGTTTATCACAAAAAGTATATACTTTTCTTCCAAATACACTTCCTTACAGCGAAAAGCAAATGAGAAACGAACTTTGTTTGTCTAAAATTTCGTTTGGGAGGAAAGAATTATTTTTTTGCGTGTAATCACTGTAGTGTTTTTCAGGTTGAAATATTGGCAATAAGAGAGGTGGCGAATTGACTGATAAGTAATGTTCCAACAAATGTTGGCATTAATATATACTCAGACAGTCAATCTGCAATAAAATCCTTGGACTCTGTGTTCCTTAACTCGAAAACAGCCATCGATTGCCGCAAATCTCTCAATGAGATGGCTGAGCAGTACAATATTCAGCTAATATGGTACCTGCCCATAGGAACATACCGGGGAACTACAAAGCGGATGAATTAGCAAGGCGAGGAACTAATTAATATATTCCATGGGAACTACAATCTGTTGGTATGCCTCTGGCTATCTGCAAACTCTTACTGTGTCAGAAGGCTGGTGTTTCCGATGGATATGTCTATATGTGGTTATTTTTATACCCTTCACCACTACTGTGGTACAGGGTATAATAAGTTTGTGCATTTGTATGTAACGCCAAGAAGGAGTAATCATAGACCAACCTTTTAGTATACGGATCGGCTTAGAATTAAATTCTGAGTCGATTTAGCGATGTCCGTCTGTCTGTCCGTCTGTCTGTTGATGTATTTTTGTGTGCAAAGTACAGCCCGCAGTTTTAGTCTGATTGTCCTAAAATTTGGTATAGGGTCCTATTTCGGCTCAAAGACGATCCCTATTGATTTTGGAAAAAATCGGTTCAAATTTAGATATAGCTGTCATATATATTTTTCACCCATCTGGTCATAATTGGCGTGTATATCAACCGATCTTCCTAAAATTCCGTACATCCGAATATTTTATGAGTCTCGAAAAACTTGCAAAATATCAGCCAAATCGGTTCAGATTTAGATATAGCTCCCATATATAGCTTTCGCCCGATTAACACTCATATGACCACACAGGCCAATTTTTAACTCCGATTTAGTTGAAATTTTCCACAGGGAGTAGAATTGGCATTGTAGCCATGCGTGCCAAATTTGGTTGAAATCAGTTCAGGTTCAGATATATCTCCCATATATAGCTTTCGCCCAATTTACACTCATATGACCACAGAGGCTAATTTTTAACTCCGATTTAGTTGAAATTTTGCACAGAGAGTAGAATTAGCATTGTAGCCATGCGTGCCAAATTTGGTTGAAATCGGTTCAGATTTAGATATAGCTCCCATATATAGCTTTCGCCCGATTTACACTCATATGACCACAGAGGCCAATTTTTAACTCCGATTTAGTTGAAATTTTGCACAGGGGGGAGAATAAGCATTGTTGCTATGCGTGCCAAATTTGGTTGAAATCGGTTCAGATTTAGATATAGCTCCCATACATATGTTTTTCTGACTTCGACAGAAATGGTCAAAATACCAACATTTTCCTTGTAAAATCGCCACTGCTTAGTCGAAAGGTTGTAAAAATGACTCTAATTTTCCTAAACTTCTAATACATATATATCGAGCGATAAATCATAAATAAACTTTTTTGAAGTTTCCTTAAAATTGCTTCAGATTTAAACGTTTCCCATATTTTTTTACTAACATTGTGTTCCACCCTAGTGCATTAGCCGACTTAAATTTTGAGTCTATAGATTTTGTAGAAGTCTATCAAATTCTGTTCAGATCGAGTGATATTTAAATGTATGTATTTGGGACAAACCTTTATATATAGCTCCCAACACATTTGAGGGATGTGATATTGTATCGAAAATTTAGATCTACAAAGTGGTGCAGGGTATAATATAGTCGGCCCCGCCCGACTTTAGACTTTCCTTACTTGTTTTGTACTGTACTAGAATATTATCATAATTAGTAAAAGTTTCTATTACACATTCTGAATAAATCATTATCAATTTTGGTATTAAAACAACTTGAGTTATTTCATTTTAGGTTATTTTTGGAACAGAATATTCCTTCCAACGAATTATTCTTCAGCTATCATTTAATTTTAGTTTTTTGGTTAAAAATTTCTACGTTTACTGTGGAGTGTGGAAAAATCATGATTATTTGTACGAATTTTGACAAAACTCGAAAAGCCAAAGAACTCCACGTTTTGTTTCCGATTTTTTTCCCAAAATTACAAATTGATTGATTGATTGTTTTATTTATGACATGTACAACAAGAATATTAGATTCTTATAATTACAGTTACATGTTACAATTATCCATTTAATATAAAATAATAACATTATAATACCTAAGAATAAAAGTTTTGGTAAATTTACATTTGATATTGTGAATCCATGAAGAAAAAAAAATTTAACATATGTATATAAAAATGGAAAAGACAAAAAATTGAAAGAAATTATATTAAAACAAAAAAAAATTAAATTAAAACAAAACAAAAATTTTCAAATTTGTTTTAATATTTTCAAAAAATTCCTCAAAATGTAAAAATTTTAACTCCCTAAACTATGTGTCTAAAGAACGGAGTTACTATCGTTAAAATTGGAAAAAAATCGGAATTGTCCATTTTGTGAGTAAAAATCGTTAAATTGCCGATAAATCGCCAAATTGGCAGCCCTGATATGCATGTAATGTTATTATTCTCATTGCTGTAACTCTCTCTCTCTTACTTTTAATGTTTTCCCAAAGGCTTTCAAACTCACCTCCTCGTGACAGCATAACAAAAGGCAAATAAAACAAGTAACGAAAGTCTAAAGTCGGACGGGGCCGACTATATTATACCCTGCACCACTTTGTAGATCTAAATTTTCGATACCATATCACATCCGTCAAATGTGTTGGGGGCTATATATAAAGGTTTGACCCAAATACATACATTTAAATATCACTCGATCTGGACAGAATTTGATAGACTTCTACAAAATGTATAGACTCAAAAGGGTGGAACACAATGTTAGTAAAAAAAATATGGGAAACATTTAAACCTGAAGCAATTTTAAGGAAACTTCGCAAAATTTATTTATGATTTATCGCTCGATATATATGTATTAGAAGTTTAGGAAAATTGGAGTCATTTTTACAACTTTTCGAGGAAGCAGTAGCGATTTTACAAGGAAAATTTTGGTATTTTGACCATTTTTGTCGAAATCAGAAAAACATATATATGGGAGCTATATCTAAAGCTGAACCGATTTCAAACAAATTTGGAAAGCATAGCTACAATGCTAATTCTACTCCCTGTTCAAAATTTCAACTAAATCGGAGCAAAAAATATGACCTATGTGGTCATATGAGTGTAAATCGGGTGAAAGCTATATATGGGAGCTATATCAAAATCTGAAACGATTTCAACCAAATTTGGCACGCATAGCTACAATGCTAATTCTGCTCCCTGTGCAAAATTTCAACTAAATCGGAGTAAAAGATTGGCCACTGTGGTCATATGAGTGTAAATCGGGCGAACGATATATATGGGAGCTATATCTAAATCTGAACCGATTTCAACCAAATTTGGCACACTTGACTACACTACTACTTGTACTCCTAGTGCAAAATTTCAACCAAATTGGGGTAAACCTCTGGCTTCTGGGACCGTAAAAATTAGTCCATATTGGGCGAAAGATATATATGGGAGCTATATCTAAATCTGAACCGATTTCTTCCAAAATCAATATGGTTTTATTCTGAGCCAAAACACAAACTTGTGCCGAATTTGAAGTCGATTGGACTAAAACTGCGACCTAGACTTTGACTACAAAAATGTGTTCACGAACAGACGGACATGGCTATATCGACTCTGGAGCCCACCCTGAGCATTTTTGCCAAAGACACCATATGTCTATCTCGTCTCCTTCTGGGTGTTGCAAACATATGCACAAACTTATAATACCCTGTTCCACAGTGTGCCGCAGGGTACAAAAACAAAACACCCACAACGAACCAAATAAAAGCTATTCCAACTAATGCAAAAACACAACGGGGCCGACTACGAGTATATTATACGATAACATATAAAATCCGTCCAATGCGATGGGTGCTATATAAAGTTTATGTTCCCATATACATATATTTAAGTCTGTCCCGATTTGGACAAAATTAGACTTCTACAAAATTTATAGACTTTAAATTTAAGTCGGCTAATGTCCTGGGGTGGAATACAATGTTAGTAAAAAAATATGGGAAACATTTGAATCAGAACCAATTTTGACCCAACTTCGCAAAAGTGTATGTAGGATTTATCGGCCGATAGACATGTATTAGAAGTATGAGAAAATTGGAGTAATTTTTACAAGTTTTGGACTTAGCAGTGGCTAAATCAGAAAAATATTTATATGAAAGCTATAACTAAATCTGAACTGATTACAACCAAATTCGGCATGCACAGAGACATGCGCTGTGCAAAATTTCACGTAAATCGGATTACAAACTTGACCTCTGGGGACATATGAGTGTAAATCGGACGAAAGATATATATGGGAGCTATATCTAAATCTGAATTGATTTCAACCAAATTTGGCATGCATATCCAGAACGTTAATAATACACCCTGTACAAAATTTAAAGCAAATTAGGGCAAAATTCTGGCTTCTGGGGCCATACAAGTCCATAACAGTAGAAAGCTATATATGGGAGCTATATCTAAATCTGAACCGATTTCAACCGAATTTGGCATATATACACTGAAAAAAATATTTTCGTGATATTAAAGATTACGCAAACTCAATTTTAGGATGCACATTTTACACACTATTAAGGACAAATTTCTTTAAAATAATGAACTTTTAATTAAAAGAAAGTTTATAATCTCTGCTTCAAACATTTTTTGCATTAAATTTAGAACACACATTTTGTAAATGCGTCCCTTCGTTAAAGTTGCATGTCTTCAAACTAAGGCACATTTTCTTTAAAGTAAAGAAACACATTTTTGATTTAAAGCAATCGTCCTTAAATTAACTGAAATATTAAATCTGTAGATTTAAGATAAAAACGCTTCAAATATAGGCTAAGACTTGTTTTGAGGATTTAGCATCTTTGGTTTAAAGTTTTTTTTTTGAAATTAAGAAAATATTTTTTACTTCGAAGTATCCGTCATAATTTGGATTTTTAAACTTGCACTTGTTTGTACGTGAATAGCTTTATTAATATACCGGGAAAATAGAATGAATATTTGATAAATGGGATCTGTATCCTAATTTTAATTTTATAGATCCTAGATTTAAAGCCAGATAGGTCGCAAAAATGTGTTGACAGACAGACAGAACATGGCTAGATCGACTCAGGCGCCGGCCCTGGGCTAACAGATCATTTTTACATCGCCCACTACACTCCCTTCATCAAAATATGCATGCGATTTTATAATTCTCATTGCTGTAACTCATTCTCTTGTTTTTAATATTTTCCCAATGGCTCTCAAAATCACATCTTCATGTCAGCATAACAAAACCCAAAATACAACCAAATAACAAACCCCATTTAACCAAATAATAGCTATTGAAACGACAACAATAATTAAAACTCAGCAAAAAATTAGTGAAAATGTTCTTTTTGGATCCGGAAATGGTGCAAAATTGGCGCAGAAGCGATGAATTTAACACGAGCTTGTCATAGGACGGATGTCCACCATTTCAACAGCACCGAATTTGCACCACTTCTTATGGTATGATCCAAATTTACAGCCTGTTTCTCTATGTCGTTCGAGCTAAATCGATCGACTGAAATGGGGAAAAAACAGCTGAATTTATAACCAAAAGTCAGCAGTTTCTATGAACTTCAGTCGATCGATAGAGCTCGTTCGACATACAGAAACAGACTGTGAGTGTTTTAAATGTGAATCAAAATAACAATTTTTAAAAAAGTAAAAAAGTTGTGAAAATGTTCGTTTTGTATCCGGAAATGGTGTAAAATTGGCGAAGAAGCGATGAATTTAACATGAGCTTGTCATAGGTCGGATGTCCATCATTTCAACAGCACCGAATTTGCACCACTTCTTATGGTGTGATCCGAATTCAGTGTTTTGGATGTGAATCAAAATAACAATTTTTACAATATTTTATGATTTTTAACGCATTTAACGCTTGTGGGTCTTTTGTTTTTTTTTGGGTAATTCGCAATTTTTATAGAATGGATTTAGCATTTTCTTCGAAAAGTTTATATTACCCATTAAAAATATGAAAAAAGCGATTTATACACAAGTATTAACGGCCGTAAGTTCGGCCAGGCCGAATCTTATGTACCCTCCACCATGGATTCCGTAAAAACTTCTACGAAAGACTGTTATACACAATCGAATTACTTGGGATGTGGTATCTTAAATCGTTTTCTAAATTGTGAGTTAGTCCACACGTGGTATATATTAGACAAAAAGGTATGTAAGTCTACAAATAATTACGAATCGATATGGACTTTTGCACGGTACGTACACTGAAAAAAATATTGTCGTGAGGTCAAAGATTCCATGTCTTTAAAGTACGAATACAAATTTTGCTTAGCATAGAAGACGCATTTCTCTAAAATAAAGTTATTTTCCTTGTCCAAAAGTCGATAAACTTTTCAATGAAGTCGTATTGTCCTTATAATTAAGTGATTTGACTTAAAAATTGGTATCTTAACATGAAAGATAAAATTTATAGGCTAAGGTCAACTTGACTTTAATAATTCAGAAAAATTCTTTAAATTTAATGAAATTGTCTTTAAATTTGTTGTCTTTTTGCATCTTGACTACAAAGCAAAAAATCGTTCAAATATAGGACATGTTTTTCAAAACTTTATTTTAAAGAAGTTTTTTACTTCAAACATAGCATAATTTCTACTGGAAGTCGAGTCCTAATTTGGAAAATAAAGTTGCCGTTAACTCGTTTTTAAAGGACTTTGATAGCATATGAAGAAAAAAGCTGAGAAAGCGAAAAATTACAATTTGCTTCCTAGAAGCAAGTACACAAAACCTAAATTTAAAAGAGAATTGTGTCTTAAAAGTATCCTTACTTGTATTCTCCGCTTCTTTGGATCGGAATCAATACCAAATTTTTTAAAGTAAAGACAAAATCTTTGGAAATGAGTATGCTTTTTTTCCGTGTAGGGAGCCAGAATTGAAATATGGGTGTCGCTTATATGGGGGCTATATGGACCTATTTAGGCATGGTTGTTAACGGCCATATATTAGCACAATGTACCAAATTTCAACTGACTCGGAGGAAATTTACTCCTCCAAAAGGCACCAAAACCAAATCTCGGGATCGGTTTATATGGGGGCTATATATGATTATGGACTGATATGGACCACTTTTCTCCACAAGGCACCGGAGATCAAATCTGAGGATCGGTTTATATGGGAGCTATATATAATTATGGACTGATATGAACCAATTCATGCATGGTTGTTGGATACCATATACTAACATCACGTACCAAATTTCAACCGAATCGGATGAATTTTGCTCTTCCAAGGGGCTCCGGAGGTCAAATCTGGGGATCGGTTTATATGGGGGCTATACATAATTATGGACCGATTTCGACCAATGTTTGCATGGGTGCTTGAGGCCATATATTAACACCACGTACCAAATATCAACTGAATTAGATGAATTTTGGTCTTCCAAGAGGCTCCGGAGGTCAAATCTGGCGATCGGTTTATATGGAGCTACTAGCGTAACCCGGCCCGCTTCGCTGCGTCTTCCGAAGCGTATTTGTAGGAACATTTTGCGTTAACATAGTCAAATATATCCCTCGTGCTGAAAAAAATCCGAAAAGATTTGAATTCTTTCAAACAAATCTGACTACTTGCTTTTTCGTTTATAGGTACAAATACGGCGGATATGCATATGTAAAAGGTTCGTCTTAAAAAATGTCGGGGAGAGGGTGCACCCTTTCTTTCAAATTTTTTAAATAATGTTCTGTATTCAAGTAGTTGGACAATCTTCTATATTTCTTGTGAATTTTAAGTGTGGTTTGTCAAGGAAAGGTATCCTTCTCCTAAACATATCTGAAAATTAAGCACTATATTATAATAACATACAAAGAATTACTGTTTCCCATGCAATAAATCGGAAAAAGCAAAAGTAGTAAAAAATTTTACCACATTAACATTTGTTAAAATGTTGGAAAATGATGCACCCTCTACGTTGGCTGCCAATTTCATGTAAATTTAAGTTCTTTACTAAACAGTCTAAAAGTCTGGCAGAAGCCTGTGCAAAAATTATAAAATTATGTACCGAGTTCCCATTTACGGACAACCCTCTACTTTCATTTTAAGAAAAAAAAAATAACAAAAGGGAACCCTCTCCCCACCTTCGCTCCACGCCGACCTGATATCGGACTATCACATACCCTATATTAAATTCACAACTACTCATTGGTCCCTATAAATTCATTGGTCATGTATAAATTTAATCACCTCCTCCCACGTTCCCTGTATATTCCAAGTAGATCGGAGATGTTTAAATTTTGCTCTATTGTTTTAAAGGGACGTCACTTTCACCGATACAATATCGACAAACACCGTAGTGAATAGCACCCCTAACCTTCCTTGAAAATTCTTGAAACTTTCCTTCAAGTGTGGGGCAAGGAAGGTTGCCCCTTTGTTCATAACCTTCCCCCACTGCCTTTGTAAATTTCAAGAAAACTTAAGATTTTTTTTTTGCAGTTTTAGAGGAGGCTCCTCTCCGACCAAATATCGAAAAGTGATGTAGCGTATCATTTGTAAACGTCCCAGAAAATGTCAAGCAAATTATAAGCCTAAAGGGGCGGTCTCTCTTCCGTACAAATATCACAAAATCAGATATCAACTATTAATATCGTAACCTCTCCCCAGTCCTCTGTAAATTTCAAGTAACTCGGTAAAGTTTAATTGTTTCTCTGTATGTACTTAAGAGAGGCGGATGTCTCCCTATGCCTTTTATTTTTATTAAAAAATCAGGAACCTGATATAAATTTCGTAACCTCACCCATTTTTTCCGTAAAATTTCAGTCGGGGGAGTTTAGTTTTGTTTGTACTTTAAAAAAAAAAAAAAAATCTGGCAAAGGGGTGGCCCCCCTCCCCGACCAAATATCGAAAAATAATGTAGCGGATTTTTATCTAGATGCCAGCCCCAACATTCAATGAAAATTTCAAGCAAATCGCATAATTTTGTTCCAAGTTTCAAAAAGTAGGGCAAGGGGGAGGTCCCCCTCCCCATCCACATATGAAATCATCGGGTACCCCATATTAATTCCATAACCTCACCACATGTTCTCTGTAAATCTCATATAATTTAAAGAATTTTAGTTTTTTCACTGTACTTTAAAAAAATTCGAACAAAGGGGAGGCCCCCTCCGCCCCCAAATATCGAAATAAGAAGTAGCGGATCTTTCTCTAGATGCCAACCCCAATCTTAAATGAAAATTTCAAGCAAACCGGTCAACTTTGGTCCAATTTTCAAAAAGTCCGACGGAGGGGAGGTCCCCCTCCGCGAACAGGTGTCAAAAAATGAGGTACTCTATTTTCTCCACATGAACGCCCTCTACGATCTCTGAAAGTTTCAAGTAAATCGGCTTCGGAGCCAACTCGGAACATACAAACAAACAAATAAACAAACATAGATTGAATTTTATATATATAGATATATAATTATGCACCGATGTGGACCAAAATTTGCATGGTCATTAGAGACCATATACTAACACCATGCACCAAATTTCAGCCGGATAGGATAAAATTTGCTTCTCTTAGAGGCTCCGCAAGCCAAATCTGGGGATCGGTTTATATGGGGGCTATATATAATTATGGACCGATATGGACCAATTTTTGCATGGTTGTTAGAGACCATATACTAACACCATGTACCACATTTCAGCCGGATTGGATGAAATTTGCTCCTCTTAGAGGGTCTGCAAGCCAAATTTGGGGGTCCGTTTATATAGGGGCTATACGTAAAAGTGGACCGATATGGCCCATTTGCAATACCATCCGACCTACATCAATAACAACCACTTGTGCCAAGTTTCAAGTCGATAGCTTGTTTCGTTCGGAAGTTAGCGTGATTTCAACAGACGGACATGCTCAGATCGACTTTATGGGGTCTTAGAGCAATATTTCGATGTGTTACAAACGGAATAACAAAGTTAATATACCCCCATCCTATGGTGGAGAGTATAAAAAGCGAATTAAAAGAACTGCCTTTGTAGTTAAAATAAAGAACATCTTTGGCAGGAAATTTTTGGGAGTGCTTTTAAAGTTTTTTTTTTGCCGGGATTTCATTCAAAGACCTATAAAGCTATGCAAAGGATCCGGAAACGGAGTACTTCCGTCCTATGACTAGTCATAAGCGTAGTAAGGCCTCTGGGGGGAGGGCTTAGCCCCCTCCAGAAAAAAATTAGCCCCCCTAGAATGTGAAAACCTATATATGATTTCCCATTATATATTGTTACTGTAGTATAGATAGGGGGGCTTAGCCCCCTGCTTAAAATGTCTAGATACGGCAATGTGACTAGTCCATGTTAAATTTATTGGAGATGATCCAAATTCGCGTTATCGTAATTTTTTAAAACCATGTTGCCAACTACCACAAGCTATAATAATCAAGCGATTCTTGGCAAAAACTGGTATAGGAATATAATCACATTATACATATTTCCACATTTTCTCATTCATAGTAATTACAATTCTATAGAAACTATTCGTCATTCTTGGATTTAGTTTTGGCTCCCACAATTTGAAGACAACTTGATTGCTCAAATCATTCTTTGGAAATTATTCTTTTTGTTTCGAAGGTGTTTCTTCAAACTTCATAAGAAAATAAATAAATAAAAATAAATCGTCGCCCTATTTCACATTTAATTTTTTTTGTTTTCTTTGCTAATTGAGGCAAATATTATTGAGCTGAGATATACGTTTTTTTTTAAATTAAAGGAAATAAACGCTTCCACAAAGATTCAATTAAATCATTATGGTTTGTCCAATACAAAAGGTAACAGTGGCATGACCAAAATTAGTTAATTGTTTATAATGAGTTTATGAATTTTTGGGTGTGGGAGTAAGAAAATAATAATTTTGGGCTATATGTAACCAGAACATTTCCCATGTATTTAAACAAGCAATTAATTTGTCTTATTATAGGCTGATATAAATGTCCGAGGAAACTATTATATCCCAGCAAAAAAAGAGCTTCCAAAGAATAGTTTGGATGAAGAAATTTAAAAAACGAAAAAAAAAATTTTTCGACCAATTTCATTTTTTTTTCATCCATATATTTTATTACACTATTATTTTCCTATTATCTAATTTTTACAATTTGAAAAACTTTTACGCTCCGACCAGGGATTGAACCTGGGTTTGATGGCACCATAACAGAACGCCTTAGCACACTCAGCCACAAACGCCATTGAACATAAAGCGTCTAAAGGTCAATTCAAATGTTTGTGATATGATCGTAATACGACACCAAGGAATAACATTGTAATTGCTTCTCGAGATGTTCTTTATTAGTATGAATGAAAAAATAAGAAACACAGGTTAAAATCTCAGCAGCGGCAATTTTTTTTATCAAATATTTTTCTAAAAAAATATTTTTTTATGTTATGCATTGTTTTTATGTTTTATTTTCGGCATATATTTTCGTATAAATATATTTTTTTCCATTAAAAATCAACAAAAAATTAAAAATTCTTGTAATTTACAAAACCTTCTCAAAAGAACTTCAATGAAAGCGAAAAAGTCAAACGGCACAGGTTCAAATCCCAGCGGGGATGAAATTTATTTTTTTTTATTACTATTTTTTTTACTTTTTTATTAATTTTCTATTTTTAAAATTTTTTTATTAGTTTTCTATTATTTTGTAAAATTTAATTGTCCAAAATTTGCACTTAAACAGCCTGATTCCGTTCTTTCTAATACTTGTTCACAAGGACTGCATCGGAAGTAGAAAAAAAATCATTGGGGGATCCCAAGATGCTCTTTAGAATGTTTGTGTACTTGTCCAAAAGGACTTCATCGGAAGTGGAAAAAAATCATTGTGGGATCCCGCGATGCTCTTTAGAAGAAATGTTTGTGGACTTGTCCAAAAAGAACTGCATCGGAAGTTGGAAAAACTCGATGGGGGATTCTGGAATGGGCTTTAAAAGAAATGTTTGTGGAACAACTTCCAATTTTTTTTGCTGGGATTTGATTCATAGTGCTGGATATTTAAGAATCGTCTTATTCTTTTTTTTGTGTATTGATAGCCTTGGAATATAGTGAAAGTCCCTATCGGGTGTATGCTACTCAAAAAGCTAATTTACTTTTCTAATTATGACCTAAGAATTTATGTCAGAAAATCACCTTTGGAAGCAGGAAAATTGTACACGTGTCCATACTATGCGGCATGCATAAACTGTGATAAATTATATCAGCTCAGTATAAGAGCAAATGTCCAAAATGATATACTTAATTTTATGCATATTATAATTCAGGCAAACAAAAAGGGTCGTGACACACACCACATATTTCATTCGAATTTTGGGTAATTTTGCTAGGACAGTAAATGTCTACCCTTTCCTCTCCCTTAGGAATTCTATTTCTGGTTTGTATTTTGGACAAAATTCACCAAACCTTTTTGACTTTCTAGTAAATCTTTAGAGAAAATTGGTAAAGGTAGATATGAAATAAATCTACGCACCTCATAGAATAGAAATCTCCCACACCTTTTTCTGTTACTACAGCCAACCTTAGATATTTGCCCACCACACGTAGATTATATACAAAATAAAATATTGTTACCACAATTATGTCAAGAAAGTGGCAGCGGTGTTGGCGGCGGCGGCTGTGATGGTGTTGACTTTGTTGTTCAACATTTCATTCTTTTGTTCCCATGGAGAACAACATTGCTTCAATTTATCTTCTCATACTACCTGGCTAAGAGAATGGGATAAATACTCCTTTCACGAAGAGAAAAACAAGCTTGATTGACAACAATAAATCAGTGGGTCATGGAAGTGTGAGTTTGAATGTGGAAGGAGGAGAATAAAAGCTAACTTCACGCTTGACAACCAATATCAAAGGTTAAGAAAACGGAAACTAAATTTAATTTATAAACATTTTCTTTGGAGTTGTATTACAATTCTCTGAACAATAGGGGATATGTTAGTAACTGCAAATCAAATATTGATATTTTTTATTCATGAAAACCGGCTTCTAATTAATCATGCAACTATATCATGAAATAAATCTATATTTTCTATGCTCTAAAATGAACAATAAATATCCAGATGATAGGGTAAGTGCAGTAAATGTGTTTCGATAGCCAAGTTTTTTATTTTTGTCCGACGAGGCTAAGATTTTACCACATTCATTATACCCTAAACCACATAGTGGTTAGGGTATAATAAGTTTGATCGGCCAAAAAATGTGCCTACCAGAAATATTGATTTTAGACCCCATAAAATATATACCAATCGACTCAGAATCACCTCCTGAGTCGATCTAGCGCTTGGTGTCCGTCCGTCTGTCCATGTATTTGTTGTTCACAGGATTCCGGTCGCAAGTATTAACCGATTTGGATGAAATTTTGTACAGGGTGTTTTTTTGGGACAAGGACGAACGCTATTGAATTTGGAAGAAATGGGATCAAATTTATATATAGCTCCCATATATATGTATCGCCCGATTTCGACAAATGGAGTCACGTTGCGCTTTTTTACAAACCGATCGTCATCAAATTTTGTACATAGTAAACTTTTTCATCACCCTTTAAGTCTGCAAAATTTCATCGAAATTGGTTCAGATTTAGATATAGCTCCCATATATATGTATCGCCCGATTTTGCCAAATTTGATCGTAAAACCCTTATTTACCAACCGATAGTGCTCAAAGTTGGCTAAATATAATCTTCTATACCTCTAACTGTATGTGCGAAATTTAATCGAAATCGGTTCAGATTTAGATATAGCTCCCATATATATGTATCGCCCGATTTTGCCAAATTTGGCCGTAAAACCCTTATTTATCAACCGATCGTAACCAAAGTTGGCTAAATGTAATCTTCTATAGCACTAACTGTATATGCAAAATTTAATCGAAATCGGTTCAAATTTCGATATAGCTCCCATATATATGCATCGCCCGATTTTGAAAAATTTGCCCCTACTAACCTTATTTTTGACCATAGGGGCCTCATTTATTAACTGATCGTACTCAAATTTTACACAAAGTGACCTTCTGTGGTATCAATCATACCTGCAAAATATTATACAAATTGGTTCAGATTTAGGTATAGGTCCCATATATATGCATCGCTCGATTTTGTCATATTTGGCCATAATACTCTTATTTATTAACCTATGTTATTCAAATTTCAAATTTTTATGTACTAGCTGATCGTATTTAGACTTACATGTAGCTCTTACATAAATCTATTGCCCTATTTGCAGAAATTTGGATTTATTACCCACAACTAATTGACCGATTTCCTCTTTTTTAATAATGGACTCAATATTAGTGGCATACTAACTCTTTTGGTGCAAAATAAACTATAGCTCCTAATATTAGACATTTCTGCTCAGATTGTGACAAGACACCCTTAAAAATGTACCCCCCCTTTATGTTCTCCAAAACCTATACCAATGATATCCCACAAATGCTTATGTTTACTAATTCAGTAGGGGTGGTTTAGGGTATGAAATAGTCGGCCCCACCCGACTTTCTACTTTATTCACTTGTTTTAGTAGTGTTAGCCATCCTCGCAACAATGAGCGAAAAATAAGAAACCCATAATTTCAAATATATTTGCGAATTTATTAAAAAACTCATTGAGCAGGAATTCACAAAATGTGCAGGTAATGTGGTACACCATAATGTAGATTTTTTTGTAAGAAATAATAAATGCCACATATATATCGCAATTGCATACATTTTATGTTTATTTGGTACTCATCAGTTATTTACATCCGAAAATTAATAAATTGAAAATATACCTTCATACAAAAGGAGATGATTTAGAACCACCCAAAAAACCATTCGAGCACAGGTAACTATTTTTTTCAACTGGCACAAATAAAGAGTTGCAAAAATCAAACTGATCTTTGTACGCTTCATTCTCTGATAGCCACAATCTATTCAGCTTGGTTTAGTTATTCGTATGTTGTTAGATAGAGAAAAAGGCTACTATACCACATTACCAGCCTGTACCACATTTGCTGAACTTACTCTACGAGTGTATTTATTTATTTAATGTTTACCTGCATCACAAGACAATGCCTTACAATTATTCAATCGTTTTAAAAGAAAGAAAATAAAATAGCAAATTTGTTTATAAATCAAAGCAACTGATTTCTATTAGAATGCTCTCTTTAAATCTGAGCCATGCGAATAATTTCATAAGAGAATTGTAGAAAGAGAAATGCTATGAACAAGCAGAAATCTGAAATAATCAGAGCAGTTGATAGACAAATAAATTAAGCAGATTCACTAAAATAAAATGAATAAAAGGAAGTTAATTACAAAATTGTTTGTTATATAAAATGTTCATATACATAATTTTCTAAGGACATTTCCAGCGAATATCCTAGTAAAAAAGAACTCCCTAAAAAGTAGTTTGAATCTCCAATTTGTGATCCGAAAGTAGTGCAAACTTAAATCATCTACAATGAATTTTACATGGGCTTGTCATAGGATGGAAGTACTCTATTTTTGGATCCTTTGAATGGCTTTGGAAGATGTGCTTTGGAAGTTCATTTAAATGAAGAAATTTGAAAAAAAAAATAAAACAAAAATTTTTTTCCAATTTCATTTTTTATTTTTATCATAATTTTTGTTACACTTTTATCTTCTTATTATCCATTTTTAAAAAAATGAAAAACTTCCTCGTCGTCTCACTTTTATTTTTTTTTTAGCATGTATATATATATATATATATATATATATATATATATATATATATATATATATATATATATATATATATATATATATATATATATATATATATATATATATATATATATATATATATATATATATATATATATATATATATATATATATATATATATATATATATATATTTGTAAATTTAAAGGAACTAGACATTGCTCAATATCAGTCCATAACTATATATAGCCCCTTATAAACCGATCCCCAGATTTGATTTCCCGACTTTCCTGAAGGTGCACTTTGTCTCCTTCCCAGCTCCAGGAATATATGATAAATTGATACAGCCTTTGTATATCGCTGACAACCCCATGATAATTGTATCGATCACTACTTGCAGTACCGCCGATTCAATTCGGGAGATTTGAACGGTTCAAAACTACTTAGAGCCCAATTTATTCTAGATACATACAATTTCGATATAATTTCTCTAGCTGTAAATGACCGTTGAGTAGAGGCAAGTAGATGGTTCAGCTGTCTAGTTTCCAGGTGAATTATGTCCAGTAGTAGGTTAGGTTAGGTTATGTGGCAGCCCGATGTATCAGGCTCACTTAGACTATTCAGTCCATTGTGATACCACAGTGGTGAACTTCTCTCTTATCACTGAGTGCTGCCCGATTCCATGTTAAGCTCAATGACAAGGGACCTCCTTTTTATAGCCGAGACCGAACGGCGTTCCACATTCCAGTGAAACCACTTAGAGAAGCTTTGAAACCCTCAGAAATGTCACCAGCATTACTGAGGTGGGAAAATCCACCGCTGAAAAACTTTTTGGTGTTCGGTCGTAGCAGGAATCGAACCCACGACCTTGTGTATGCAAGGCGGTCATGCTAACCATGGCACCACGGTTTCCAGTAGTACCTCCAGCGTCTCTTCACTTGTTCAGTGGCCCTGGATGCCAAACCCTCCATAGTATTTTCGATTGTACTCTACTTATCAGTTGAAGAGTTTTCCTAAATCCGTCTTAATTCTCGCTTATATCCTCTCGCACTCATCTTGTAATCGTCGCATTCTTAAAGAGCTCTGGTCTACATCATCCTAAATCATCCTGAACGATTTTCTCATAATACTTAACTTCGTAGCAACCTAGCGGCCAAGTTTCCCCCTACGGCTTTTTTCTAGGTTATAGTGCTCATATCCTACTTAGTGCTCATATTTATCTCTGGTGTTTCCGGTATAATCATCCGGTATCACCCTATAGTTGTTCCAACAAATATTCCTCACTTTTGACGGGAAATATGGTCTTAGAAGTATGAAATCAGCCAATTTGAAAGTGATGTAGCGATGATCTGGAAAGCTGATCCTGCCACTAGTATATCTTATCTTTCAGTTCATACGAGGGCGAGGTGATGTCTGTGTTTGGTGGAGAAAGTTGGTTGGCTATGAAATAAAAAACCGAATGCTGAAATAACTTCGAATGGCAAATTATTATTATTTTCGGTATATTATTTGAACAAATCTTCCCCCACTGTGTTTATGAACTACATTCTGCAAATGGCTCGTTAAACCCCTTCCCAGAATATATCCCCCCAGCGTAATTAGGACTATAAATATTTTAGTGGCCCATTCTAAAGCCGCCACCAAACATGCCAATATTTATCTCAAATGGAATTTGTCAAACACACACACACACCAGCAGATTTGACACATTACTCATAGACAAGAGACTTTTGCCCCCAAGTTGAATGAAGAATATTCACCTTTGGCCCACATTTAACACTGTCTGTCTATGCCTATGAGAGATGGCGATGCTGATGCAACAATAACAATGGCGACGAACAGCAAATCAATCATAGAAAAAGAAATATTACAGTGGGAGCATCAAGGGTCGCCTGTAGGACATTAAGGAGGATGTGCCAAGTGGGGGACAAAGATGTTTTGGAAGTGTAAGGAAAAAGAGAGTATTTTTATTTTTTTAAATAAATGAACACACGTGTCTAGTGTTTATCAGATGGATTTTTGATTTAATTGTCAATTAACCACACGTAGAGGATGAAAGTATGCGAGAGTACCTTGAATGATATATAAGTGTGTCTCTCTCTCTCTCACTCTTATGGTGGGTGAAGCTGGAAAACGTTATTGACAGTGGATATAAATAAAAGAATTCTCTGAAAAATAGTTAGACCCAACATTCATTCATTTATTCGTTATCATGACTAATGCTCTTTACCACGTGTCAGAGCTTACACCACCACGATATTGAGAAGTAGATTGGGGGAGGAGGAGTCAGGTTATTTGTGATTGTTGCTGTCGTTTGCATTTTTTTCCGAGGTAAATGAATTCCCCATTGTGATTTCCAAATGATGGCATATCAATAAGGCCTAATCGATTGATTGACTTAGTTGTGCTTGCAATCATTCGTTTTTTTGTAATGCTGGGAAAACAGAGATAAAAACAAACCAAGCCATACCGATGACGTTTTAAGCATCACGACCCTTATTATCAATCATTTCCCATGAACTAAATCTATCTTTATGACTAAGTCTTAAGTACAAGGGATTACGTATGAATCATTTCAGGAATTTCGTTGTTATTCTCATAGCCGGTGAAATGGGAAATTCTGGGAAATCAATGGTAATTCGGTACCTGTTTACCTTGTCGATCAATGAGCATTCCAATTGGGTGAAGTTTATGGGTGCTGTAGTGGAAAAGGCAACGCATATACCGAAAACTCGTTTACGAAGACCATCAGTCTAATTGAAGATTATGAAAAAAGTGGTTTAGGTATCTAGAATTATGCCAATTTCGTCCGTCTATTTAAATCACTCCAATTTGCGAACTAGGTATGGTTTGATATTTTTGGGCTCGCTTAGACTATTCATTCGATTGTACTACCAAAGCCTCAATGACGGGAATCTCGTTTTGGTATCGAGTCTGAACGGTTTTTAACATTGTTTCAAAGTAAGTTTTGAAATACTTAGAAATATCACCAGTTTTACTGACAGGGAATAACCCATCACTTAAACACTTGTTGGAATTTCGATCGAAACTGGGATTAAAAAATTTATTTGAAACAATACATTTTTTAATCAAACTAACAGCTTGAAGCCAGTTAAGAAATTGATTGAAAAACATTAAGTGTTTAATAAAAAAATAATTGAGTTTTACCATCTACATCAAATAAATTCTTAATTGAATCAATTAGAAAATTAATTGAAATTTGCAAAAGAACTCTCTTATTGTTTAATCAAGTATTTTTTATACCCAATTAAAACTGTGATTGTCAGTATCATTTTCGTGATTGAAGACATTTCGATTAAAAAATTAATTTCATGATTGAATCAAAAATAAGTATATACGGCCGTAAGTTCGGCCAGGCCGAATCTTATGTACCCTCCACCATGGATTGCATAGAAACTTGTACTAAAGACTGTCATCCACAATCGAATTAATTGGGTTGCGGTAACACTTGCTGATGGCAAGGTATCTTAAAACTTCTTAACACCGTCTTCTCAATTGTAAGTTAGTCCATACGGGGTATATATTAAACAAGAAAAAAGGCCGATTAAATACGTATATAATTCAGTTTGACAAAATTTTCTATAGCAATAAAATTTTGACACAATTTTCTATAGAAATAAAATGTTGACAAAATTTTTTATAGTAATAGAATTTTGAAAAAAATTTCTATAGTAATAAAATTTTGACAATATGTTCAATAGTAATAAAATTTTGACAAAATTTTCTATAGAAATAAAATTTTGGTAGATTATTTTTGGAGATCGGCTATATATAACTATAGACCGATACGGACCAATTTTGGCATGATTGTTAGCGGTCATATACTAGCGCAATGTACCAAATTTCACCACGTACCAAATTTCAACGGGATCGGATGAATTTTGCTCCTTCAAGAGCTCCGGAGGTCAAATCTGGGGCATCGGTTTACATGGGGGTTATATATAATTAAGACCGGTATGGACCAATGTTTGCATGGTTGTTAGAGACCATATACTAACACCATGTACCAAATTTCAACCGGATCGAATGAATTTTGCTCTTCCAAGGGGCTCCGGAGGTCAAATCTAGGGATCTGTTTGTATGGGGGTTACATATAAATATTTACCGATATGTACTAATTCCTGCATGGTTGTTAGAGATCATATACTAACACCACGTACCAAATTTTAAGCGAATCGGATGAATTTTGCTCATCCATGAGGATCCGGAGTTCAAATCTGGGGATCGGTTTATATGGGGGCTATAAATAATTATGGACCGATGTGGATCAATTTTGGCATGGTTGTTAGAGACCATATACTAACACCACGTACCAAATTTCAACCGGATTGGATGAAATTTGCTTTCGCAAGCCAAATCTGGGGGTCGGTTTATATGGGGGCTATACGTAAAAGTTGTCCAATATGGCCCATTTTCAATACTATCCGACCTAAATAAATAATAACTACTTGTGCCAAGTTTCAAGTCGATAGCTTGTTTCGTTCGGAAGTTAGCGTGATTTCAACAGACGGACGGACGGACATGCTCAGATCGACTCAGAATTTCACCACGACCCAGAATATATATACTTTATGGGGTCTTAGAGCAATATTTCGATGTGTTACAAACGGAATGACAGTTAATATACCCCCATCCTATGGTGGAGGGTATAAAAACAATATGGTTGTTTATTAAGTGTCGTAGAAAATATTTCTGATACTCCATTTATAAATTTATAATATAATCTATTCACCATATAAGTCAAATTTGTGATAAGGATGTAAATTATCTAGTGGACTTATATTCGTCCATTCATTAATATAAATTTCTCCTCCTTACCACAAAATTGACTTATATTGATGAATATGTTTCATCAAATTTATGAGCGGTTTACATCATATTGATGAATCGATTACATCAAATTTAGAAAAAGCATTCATCGCTGTGACGATCGCGTTTGTAGCGATGACGAAGGAGAATCGTACTTTTGAAGAATTTCATCATCGCATGGATGAAAGAGAACAATCACAGATACGAAAAACATAATCGCATAGATGAAATATTTTCATCACCTGGACGTAATATAGTGATCTATGGGATGTCAATGTGTTCATCACAGTGATGAATTACAATTCATCGCCATGACGAAAAATTCATCACCGGGATGAAATGTTACGTTAGCTCATTTTTGACGAAAAATTCGTCACCGGGACGTAAAAATTCGTTCTCATGACGTACATTTTCCTTTCAGTGTATACTAACACCATGTACCAAATTTCAGCCGGATCGAATGAAATTTGCTTCTCTTAGAGGCTCCGCAAGCCAAATCTGGGGATCGGTTTATATGGGGGCTATATATAATTATGGACCGATATGGACCAATTTTTTCATGGTTGTTAGAGACTACATACTAACACCAAGGACCAAATTTCAACCGGATCGGATGAATTTTGCTCCTCCAAGAGGCTCTGCAAGCCAAATCTGAGCGTCGGTATATATGAGGGCTATACGTAAAAGTGGTACTATATGGCCCATTTGCAATACCATCCGACCTACATCAATAACAACTACTTGTGCCAAGTTTCAAGTCGATAGTTTGTTTCGTTCGGAAGTTAGCGTGATTTCAACCGACGGACGGACGGACATGCTTAGATCGACTCAGAATTTCACTACGACCCAGAATATATATACATTATGGGGTCTTAGAGCAATATTTCGATGTGTTACAAACGGAATGACAAAATTAATATACCCCCCATCCTATGGTGGAGGGTATAAAAAAGTGTTGTAAGTGTATGAACGTTTTTTACGTAAATCGGAGTAACGCTATGGTCTCTGTGGTCATATGAGTTAAAATCGGACGAAAGATATATTTGGGAGCACATGAAATTTTAAACAAAATTTAAAGCAAATCAAGGTAAAACTCTGGCTTCTGGTGCCATATAAGTGCATATCGGGCGAAAGATATATATGGAATATCTATGGATATCTAAATCTGAACCAAATTCTTCTAAAATCAATAGGTTTCTATTGTGACCCAAAACTCATATTTGTGCCAAATCGGAAGTCGATTTGATTAAAACTGCGACCTAGACTTTGGTCACATGGTTAGATCGACTCGGCGGCTGTCACCGAGTATTATTGCTAAATACGCCATGTGTCTATCTCGCCTAGATGTTGAAAACATATGCACTAACTTATAATATCCTTTTTCACTATGTGGTGTAGGGTATAAGGAGCATGGATTAAAGCCATTGCAGTTCCAAAAAGTGCAAGAGCTCACCGATGCACAAAAAGTTAAACTGGAGTTGTTGCGCTTGCTGTCGAAGTTATCAAATTTGGTTTTCTCCGATGAAAAATGATCGGGTTTACTTGCCAACGAGGTCAGCTAAACATGTACACCTCGATTAGTCAGCAGAACTCAAGTGCCTCCGATGGTAATGGTGCAAACAGCGGTAACGACCGATGGTCTCCGTTCGTACTTATCGACCGTGGGGTGAAATTAATTTATAATATTAGCCCTGGACAGTCAAACATTTCAGCCACAGACCATGGACATTCCAACAGGATTCAGCACCATCTCACTTAGCACGCTTCAACCAAAAATGGCTTAAACAGGAGGTTCCTCGCTTCATCGTTACCTTGCAATGGCCGTGAAAATCTCCGGATCTCAATCCGTTGGACTTTTGCGCCTGGAACATTTTGTAGAGTAAGTTTAGCACAAAAAATACTAAAGTACCGATTATTTCAAGACAGTGCTTTGCAGGGAATGGGCTTTTTTGGTGTGGTAGCTTTATCGGTCATTTTAAGGTCATAATTCATGTCAGAAGTAGCCAATTCGAACAACTCAAAACTAATTCTTAAATTTGATGTTATTTCCAACATTATTTGTTTTTGAGCAAAAAATTAAAAATCTAACGTTTTACTTTATAGAATCGGTACTGGCAAACTCTAAAAGGAATGCGACTACGACAAGAGGACTACCCCAAGGGGGTGTGATATCACCGTTACTATGGTTACTCATAGTAGATGAGATTCCTACTTTTCTTCATGCCAGGGGTAAAGGTAGTGGCATATGCGGACGATTTTGCTGTGATGGTGACAGGAAAATTTCTGGACACTATCTCAGATGTAATGAGGGAGGCCTTGCAGGTTCTATCCGACTGGGCAGGAGGCTGCGGCTTGAGTGTTAACCCAAAGAAGACGGAGCTAGTGATCTTCACTAGAGCAAGGAAAACCACCGGGTATAAGGACCCACGATTTCAAGGGACGAGATTGAGTCTCTCCAAATTGGCCAAATATTTGGGAGTTATCTTGGACTCCAGACTGAACTGGCTGGAAAATACTGCAGTCCGTCAGAAGAAAGCCTATGCGGCACTCTATGAGTGTCAAAGGCTGGTCGGGGAACGTTGGGGGATGAAGCCGTCCTTGTTCCATTGGCTTTTTACAGCGGCTATAAGACCCGTAGCCACATATGGCTGCCACGTCTGGTGGACCATTACTAGACATCGTAACCATATATAGAAATTCAGCAGGATAAACAGACGGGTCTTATTTACATGATTGGTGCGATGAGGACAACGGCTACTGAGGAGCTCCGCTGCTTGCTGTCGCCAAAGCTGCGGAGACCTATATTCAGAAGCGATATCTGCTTCTTCATCGACAGTCAGGCAGCAATGAAGGCCTTGGATAATACGAACATAACGTCGGAGGTAGTCAGCCGCTGTCTTAGAGAACTCAGGGTTCTCGCTAAACAGCAGAATATAACTCTGTGCTGGGTACCTGGACATTATGGAATAAGGGGCAATGAGGAGGCAGATGTACTGGCTAAAGAAGGTGCACACGGAACGAATAACATCGTCAAGGACGTTTTCCCCCGCTATCTTTGTATACTTACAGGGTCAATGCTAAATATGATGAACTGTGGAAGGAACGATGGACTTCCACTGAGGGTTGCGAGCAGATCAAGCTGATATGGAACGATAAGAGTAATGTTAACTCAGAAATTCTAATGGCGATGAATAGAGAGGATTTGAGGCCATTGATGGGCATCATTACGGGACACAATACACTTGGGAAGCATATGCTAAGGATTGGCTAAGGATAAGGAGATTATTCCACCTCAGTAATGCTGGTGACATTTATGAGGTTTTCAAAGCTTCTCTAAGTGGTTTCACTGCAAAAGGAGGTCCCTTGTCATTGAGCTTAACATGCAATCGGGCAGCACTCAGTGATAAAAGAGAAGTTCACCAATGTGGTATCACAATGGAATGAATAGTCTAAGTGAGCCTGATACATCGGGCTGCCACCTAACCTAACCTAATCTAACCTAATATCCAATTTCTGATATCCGAAACGAATGCTTTCGCTCGACTAGAATGCCCAAAACAGCTGAATTTATAAAAGAAAATCAGGTGTTTTTGGTCAGTCGAACAAACGTTTCGGATATGACAAATTGTCTACACGGATGAAAAAGACTGTTTTTCATATGTTTGGCTATAAACATTATATGTTTGGAACACAAATTTTTAAACACAATATTTTTGAGTGCAAGCATATAATGTTCATAAACTAGCATAACATGTTTGGGACATATATGTTAATATGTTAGAACATATTATGTTTGGGACATAAAATGTTTGTAAATATAATATGCTTGGATGCAAACATATATTAATTTAGAAATAGCCTATAAACATATATGTGTTTAGTAGCTTGGAGCGCTATTTAACAGGGAGCGATATTGAATTAAGTTGATGGTTGTTGCTTGTTATTACAAAATTAACATTTTATTTTTCCTTGGGCAATTGAGATTATTCCACCTCAGTAATGCTGGTGACATTTATGAGGTTTTCAAAGCTTCTCACTGCAAAAGGAGGTCCCTTGTCATTGAGCTTAACATGGAATCGGGCAGCACTCAGTGATAAAAGAGAAGTTCACCAATGTGGTATCACAATGGACTGAATAGTCTAAGTGAGCCTGATACATCGGGCTGCCACCTAACCTAACCTAAGGATTGGCTTAATGGCCGATGATATTTGTAGATGGTAGATGGACCCGGAGGCTACAGAAGACTCTTACCACTTTCTGTGCCAGTGTCCGGCACTATCTTTTTCATTCAGGACATTGCTGAGGTGTGTCACTGTGGTTTGAAGGATATACTCGCATTTATCAAGGCTTCAGGATGGAAAACCTAGAGAATCGTAAAGGTATTATGACCGACCAGGGCAGATGAAGACAGATGTCGAAGAGGAAAGAGAAAACCACCATGGACCATCATGGTCTAAGTGGACACCATTTCTCCGTATAAGATTTTTGGTGTCATCCTCCATAACCTCACCTAACCTTATAGCTTTACATATTACATTCCTATACAGTCCAAATGTAGAGACCTTCCCTTAAAGATTTTGACATTGATTCCGAGACAAAGATGCCTCTACTTAAAAATAAAGACATTTTTAAGGGAACTATCTAGCTCAAACTTTAAGTTCTATAAAATTAAAATTAGAATTTAGATCACACTAGCGTAACCCGGCCCGCTTCGCTGCGCCTTCCGAAGCGTATTAGTAGGAACATTTTGCGTGAACTTTGTCAACCATATCCTTCGTGCTGAAAACAAATTCGAAAAGATTTGAATTCTTTCAAACAAATCGGACTACTTGCTTTTTCGTAAAATCGGACTACTTGCATATGTAAAACGGTTCGTCTTAAAAAATGTCGGGGAGAGGGTGTACCCTTTCCTCCAAATTTTTTTAATAATGTTCTGTATTCAAGTAGTTGGACAATCTTCTATATTTCTTGTGAATTTTAAGTGGTTTGTCAAGGAAAGGTATCCTTCTCCTCAACATATCTGAATATTAAGCACTATATTATAATAACATACAAAGAATTACTGTTTCCCATCCAATAAATCGGAAAAAGCAAAAGTAGTAAAAAATGTTACCACATTAACATTTGATAAAATGTTGGAAAATGCATGCATCCTCTATGTTGGCTCCCAATTTCATGTAAATTTAAGTTCTTTACTAAAAAGAAGTCTGACAGAAGCTTGTGCAAAAATAATAAAATTATGTACCGAGTTCCCATTTACGGACAACCCTCTACTTTCAATTTAAGAAAAAAAAAACGGACAAAAGGGAAACCACCTTCGCTCCACTCCCACCTGATATCGGACTATCACGTACCCTATATTAATTTCACAACTACTCAATGGTCCCTATAAATTCTATCGAAGTAAATCGACAAAGTTTATTTCAATTTTCCCCTTCCCCAACCAGATATCGAAAAATCATATACTAATTTAAAAATCATGTATAAATTTAATCACCTCCTCCCACGTTCCCTGTAAATTTCAAGTAGATCGGAGATGTTTAAATTTTGCTCTATTGTTTTAAAGGGACGTCACTTTCCCCGATACAATATCGACAAACATCGTAGTGAATAGCACCCCTAACCTTCGTGAAACTTTCCTTCAAGTGTGGGGCAAGAAAGGTGCCTCTTCGTTCATAACCTTCCCCCACTGCTTTTGTAAATTTCAAACTTTTTTTTTTTGTAGTTTTAGAGGAGGATCTCCTCCCCGACCAAATATCGAAAAGTGATGTAGCGTATCTTTTGTAAAAGTCCCAGAAAATGTCAAGCAAATTATAAGCCTAAAGGCAAATTATAAGCCGTCCAAATATCACAAAATCAGGTATCAACTATTAATATCGTAACCTCTCCCCAGTCCTCTGTAAATTTGGTAAAGTTTAATGGTTTCTCTGTATGTAACATACTTAAGAGAAGCGGATGTCTCCCTATGCCCTTTTATTTTTCCCCGACCAAATATTAAAAAATTAAGAACCTGATATAAATTTCATAACCTCACCCATTTTTCCGTAAAATTTCAGTCGGGGGAGTTTAGTTTTGTTTTCACTGTACTTTAACAAAAAAGTCGGGCAAATGGGTGGTCCTCCTCCCCGACCAAATATCGAAAAATAATGTAGCGGATTTTTGTCTAAATGCCAACCCCAACATTCAATGAAAATTTCAAGCAAATCGCACAATTTTATTCCAAGTTTCAAAAAGTAGGGCAAGGGGGAGGTCCCCCTCCCCGTCTACATATGAAATCATCAGGTACACCATATTAATTCCATAACCTCACCATATGTTCTCTGTAAATCTCAGATAATTTGGAGAATTTTAGTTTTTTCACTGTACTTTAAAAAAAGTCGAACAAAGGGGAGGTCCCCCTCCGCCACCAAATATCGAAATATGAAGTAGCGGATCTTTGTCTAGATGCCAACCCCAACCTTCAATGAAAATTTCAAGCAAATCGGTCAACTTTGGTCTAATTTTCAAAAAGTCGGACAAAGGGGAGGTTCCTCTCCGCGACCATATGTCAAAAAATGAGGTACCCTATTTTCAGCACATGAGTGCCCCCACGATCTCTGAAAGTTTCAAGTAAATCGGTTCAGCCGTTTTCGCGCCAACCCGGAACATACAAATAAACAAACAAACAAATAAACAAACATAATTTGAATTTTATATATATAGATTCATCGAATTTGGATACTTTTTTTGGGATATATAAACAAAGCTGTACACGTAAAAATAAATATCAGTTAAAAAAAAAAAAACACTTTATAGCAAATACTTATTAATTTTAAAACCAAATTTAAACCAGTTAATGTAAAGGCAATTTTTTAGAATCCCAAAATGTTTTTCCTTACATAAAAAAATTCGCCTTACTTCAAAAACATAACATATAAATTTTCGTTTAATTAAAAATATTTTATTTTAAAGATATTTGTCCAAAATGCGTTCCAAACATTTAGTTCGCATTATACTTCATATTAAGATAATATTTTTCATATTTTTCAGTGTATATAAAATAAAATCTTGTAAATATTTTGAATACTAATATTTCGAAGAAAAGTTTTAATGTTATCGAATTCAATCTATTGTTTGCAAATTTCCCATAAAATAAAAATTATTCAAGTAAAACAGAATCTAAAATAATAATGACTTCCTGTTTGTCCTATTGTTTCACATAAGAAGTTGCTTCCTTATAACATTTAACATTCCTATTGTGTTTTTTTCATTCTTTGTTGAATACTGCTATTGGTTAAGGGACTTCATTCTATTATCCTGTCTTTGGAACCCTAGACAGTAATATTCAGCATGTGGGCACACATCCTTTACTCCCTTTGCTCAAATAATTGTACATATGCAATTTTAATAGATTGACTTTAATAGAATGTACGGTGATATTAGAGTGTGTGAGAAATTGTTTAGTTTCAGCTTGAATCAGATTCATGGGCATAGTACACCGAAAAAAGTAAACACTTTTATAGGAAAAACGAAAATTTAATTAAATTGTACTCCACATTTTGATATTTTCACAAAGCATTTAATGCCCTGTTTTAATTTTTACACAATTTTTTTTAATAAAGAAATTTTATTTAAAATGTTACTTCTTTGAATAATGGATACTCATCTTTGAAATGTAGGTCACGCCGTTAAAATTATGTGCCTTTGAAGTAAGTCAATTTTTCTTTAATGAAAAGAAAAACATTTGTACACCGAAAAAAAGTGAACTGTTTTATATGAAGAATGAACTACCACGCACGAAAATTGATCTAAATTTTACTCCACATATTGAGATTTTCACAAAGCGTTGTTAAAACAAGGAAATTTTAATGCCCTGTTGTACTTTTTAACTGCAGTTCACGAAATTACATCATCTCATAGAAGAAAAAATTAACTAAAAGTAAAGAAGAAAATCATTGGCGCCAAATCACGACCATTTTAACCATACAGTAGTTCACTTTTACTATTTTTGGGAATCGTACGAAAATCTTCTTTTGCTTTAGTTTATATTGAACTTATGTGTACGGTCAATGAACTTTGTACTCAAGTTTAGCTCATAAAATTTTTGAGACATACTTAAAAAAGTAAGATTTCATTAAGCTGTGGAAAATTTCGATAAAAATAATAAAATCTAACTAGAACCAAATAAATTTTTTCCAATAAAAATAAGTTAAATTTAGCGTTAGTTTAACTACGGAAATTTTTTTCTGTGTAGCAGTAATCTTTAAATTGAGATATTGAGTCTTTGGGTTAAAAATAAAAAAAGCTTCAAATATAGAAATAAGAAAACCTAAAATGAGAATTAAAATTTAATAAATGAGATCTGTACTCTAAGAATTATAACTAGATAAATCCTTAAAGACTATCTTTGTTGATGCCGCAACTTTGGCTGGTAGTAAATACCAACATCCTTAAAAGAGGGTCAACATCTCTGGTCCAAGTAAACCTTTTTTGAGTGTAGACATCGTTATTTGTGTCCGAATCCGAATGGATTTTGTATCCATTCTCTTTTTCTCGATATTTTGGTAGAGTACTAAACTCCACTAAATTCTTTTTTCTCTTAGCTAACTCCACCCTGCATGGTGTCCACTGTGTACAGAAGGATCTTAAACAATGGTAATTGTGCAGTAAGAAAATACAGCCCCAAGCCTTTACACACTAAACTCAATAATTTAATGTGTGTGTGTGTGAGGTGAATTACTTTTATTACTCTCAGACATTGTCGTTTTGTTCACTTCTGTTATTACCGGCAACCGTTTGTTGCTTTTGTTCTTATTGCTGGTTTGGGGCTGTTAATGTGGCTATTTACAATATTGTTTTTGTTTTTTTGCTTCGTTGTTCCTTGTCATTAGTCCTCCCAACAATTGGTCTGTGTCAGTGTCATTTGACATTGTTGTAATTGTCTCATTAAAATTTTATAGATCCGATAAAGTAGAAAAGGCAAAAAAAGGTCTATCGTTTGTCTATTGCCTATGGGAGACTTTGACAAAATCGTCACCACTGTAGCTATGGTGTAACGGATTGTTGGCAGAGTTGCCAAATCATTTAAAATCGTCAAAGGATTGTATCGATTTAAAGACCATTTAGAAGCAAGCAAGAGTGTTTATATTTTTCAAAAGATTATTTCGTCAAACAATAAAGAAATGATGGATTTGGCCTTACACTCACTCAAAAAAGTGTACCCAGCAAAAACTAGGTAACCACATCTCATTACAATTGACATTACCAGGAATAAAGCTGTCATTACACGTTGCATTACATTGCGGCGAGTTATAATGACTAATTTGTAATGACAAAAATTAATACTTCTCCGTAATTTTCGAATTGTTATTCTCAAATTTTTAGGCAGTTGTAGTTAATATAATTATTCACATAATCGAGCACTTACATAACACATCAAAAAGAATATGTAATGTAACGGTAATTCTGAAGATTTTTCCGTTAAGAATTTTTTATCACAAATATTTCATAATAACTGTTTTTAATGACATTATCATATTATGTTTTAAATAAATGCTTTCTTATACCTCATTGACATTACACTTCCAAAATGCGCTTAAACTAAATTCCAAATGCCATTTGCCTTATAAAAAAGAAACTTAAAATCAACTTTTAGTAGATTTCGAACCTTATGTGAATTGGCTATTGGATATATTATAACGTAATTCACGAATCCAACTCCCTTAAACAACCTGCAATTATTTCTATTTTAAGTGTGAAATGAATTTGAGTGTAAGCTTATTTAGATTATTTATTAGATTTTTTGTTTATTTATACAATATTCTTTTTCTATTCAAGTAGTTCTCCTATTACAGCACCAATCGGCGATAGAAATCAATATTTTAGAGATTTGGTTGCCTGAGACAATAAGTGGCTATTTTGAAAGCTTTGGTGTATCTACGAATAAGTCATTACATATTAGGTGATTATATGCTTTAAATGCACTACTTATTTTATGGCCGAAAGTATGCCTGGGGAGAAGTACTTTCCTCCTAGGACATGCGTATGTAAATGTAATCCGAAGCGATGCCAATTAATAAGTGGTTATTAATTTTTAAATAGGCTTACCTACAAGATTACCGGGTAATGAGAGTTTTTGCTGGGTATTTACCAGGATATTTAAAAAAAAAACATTAACAAAGCTTATTACACGTTATAATTTTGTATATCCTTCACCACTACTGTGACACAGGATATAATAAGTTTGTGTCCGCCTGTCCGACTTTCTTTCTGTCTGTCCATGCGATTTTGTGGCGGTTCAGATTTACATATAGCTGGCATCAGTGTTGCCATTGTACCATGTTAGTCGCAACTTTTTCTCAAGTGATGATTTTTTTGTGCCACTAAGTGTCATACTTTTTAGCATTTTGTCATCGAAATAAATCGCCACATTTAATGGCGTGTGACACTTTATAGAAATTTTCAAAGGTAATGCTTGTGCCCACACGGATGAAAAAGACTGTTTTTCATATGTTTGGCTATAAACATTATATGTTTGGAACACAAATTTTTAAACACAATATTTTTGAGTGCAAGCATATAATGCTCATAAACTAGCATAACATGTTTGGGACATATATGTTAATATGTTAGAACATATTATGTTTGGGACATAAAATGTTTGTAAATATAATATGCTTGGATGCAAACATATATTAATTTAGAAATAGCCTATAAACATATATGTGTTTAGTAGCTTGGAGCGCTATTTAACAGGGAGCGATATTGAATTAAGTTGGTGGTTGTTGCTTGTTATTACAAAATTAACATTTTATTTTTCCTTGGGCAATTGATCAGCTACTTCTTTGATCCTTACAAACTGTGTGGTCCGCTGTTCGAATCCCCGTCCGGCAAAAGGTAAAATTAAAATAAAAAAATCATAAAATTGAATAATTTCTTCTACAATGTTTATATTACAGAAAAAGGTGCTAAGAACTAAAAAATCTCGTGGGAGTGAGAAAGATGTGGGGGAATATACAATTAGGCAGAAACAAAATTTTGAGCATTCAGGTCGAAAACCTATGTTGTTAGCACCTATATTACCTGTTTATTTTCATAATTCATTATGATTGTAAATATATAAATAAATAAATAAAATTTTGAGCACAATATTGTTTGGACGAATTTTTTTAAGCATATAATATTTTTGGGTGCAAAATGCTTCCAAACATATTATATGGTCACATAATAACATATTGTTTTTTGGAAGACAACATTATTGAATATGGATGCAATAATACAAAATGTTTGGAACTTAGACTACCCAAACATATATTGTTTAGACCAATATGCTTTCAAACATATTATATATTGGTAGAGATCAAACATATAAATGTTTGGGCAATAGCCAAAAATGTATATGCTTGAAGCAAAATATGTTTGGGAGTATATGTTACAGAAGCGATTTTTTGTGAAAGTGCATATAAACCCAATTCTCACAAATTAAGCCATATTATTTTTATACCCTCCACCATAGGATGGGGGTATATTAACTTTGTTATTCCGTTTGTAACACATCGAAATATTGCTCTAAGACTCCATAAAGTATATATAGTCTGAATCGTGGTGAAATTTTGAGTCGATCTGAGCATGTCCGTCCGTCCGTCTGTTGAAATCACGCTAACTTCTGAACGAAACAAGCTATCGACTTGAAACTTGGCACAAGTAGTTGTTATTGATGTAGGTCGGATGGTATTGCCATATCGGTCCACTTTTACGTATAGCCCCCATATAAACGGACCCCCAGATTTGGCTTGCGAATCCTCTAAGAGAAGCAAATTTCATCCAATCCGGCTGATATTTGGTACATGGTGTTAGTATATGGTCTCTAACAACCATGCAAACATTGGTCCACATCGGTTCATAATTATATGTAGCCCCCATAGAAACCGATCCCCCGATTTGGCTAGCGGAGCCTCTAAGAGAAGCAAATTTCATCCGATCCGGTTGAAATTTGCTAACAACCATGCAAAAATTGGTCCACATCGGTTCATAATTATATGTAGCCCCCATATAAACCGATCCCCCGATTTGGCTAGCGGAGCCTCTAAGAGAAGCAAATTTCATCCGATCCGGTTGAAATTTAGTACATGGTGTAAGTATATGGTCTTTAATGACCACGCAAAAATTGGTCCATATCAGTCGATAATTATATATAGCCCCCATATAAACCGATCACCAGATTTGACCTCCGGAGCCTCTTGGAAGACCAAAATTCATCTGATTCCGTTGAAATTTGGTACGTAGTGTTAATATATGGCCTCAAACACCCATGCAAAAATTGGTCGAAATCGGTCAATAATTATATATAGGCCCCATATAAACCGATCGCCAGATTTGACCTCCGGAGCCCCTTGGAACAGCAAAATTCATCCGATTCGGTTGAAATTTGGTACGTGATGTTAGTATATGGTATCCAACAACCATGCAGGAATTGGTTCATATCAGTTATATATAGCCCCCATATAAACCGATCCCCAGATTTGACCTCTGGTACCTTTTGGAGAAGCAAAATTCATCCGATCTGGTTGAAATGTGGTACGTGTGGTAGTATATTATATTTAACAACCATGCCAAAAGTGGTCCATATCAGTCCATAATCATATATAGCCCCCATATAAACCGATCCCGAGATTTGGTTTTGGATCCTCTTGGAGGAACAAATTTCATCGGAGTCTATAGAAATTTGGTACATTGTGCTAGTATAGCAACCATGCCTAACTAGGTCCATATCGGTCTATAGTTATATATAGCCCCCATATAAGCGACCCACATATTTCAATTCTGGCTCTCTACGTACCGTGCAAACGTCCATGTCGATTCGTAATTACTTGTAGACTTACCTATACATAACTTTTTTGTCTAATATATACCACGTATGGACTAACTCACAATTTAGAAAACAACGTTAAGAAGTTTTAAGATACCACAACCCAAGTAATTCGATTGTGGATGACAGTCTTTCGTAGAAGTTTCTACGCAATCCATGGTGGAGGGTATATAAGATTCGGCCTGGCCGAACTTACGGCCGTATATACTTGTTTAACCTAACAAATTTAGCATGAGATAATATCGTATGGTAGTCAGTAAACTTGTAAAATATCGGTATATATTTAAGTATCCTTCCTTCACCCGAGTTGAAGGATATATTCTGGCCACAGTGGCCAAAGTTTAATTCCCATTTAGTTAATATTCAGCACATTTAACAGTCATAGGTACAAGAGCTACCATATAAACTGTCATAATGGAGATGAGAAGAAGAAGGTAGCTTAATGTTCAATATAACTGATATACCTACTCCACTTTATAAAGGAATTTGGTGGTGCTACTTTACGCACTCATTAACCATAACCAATGTGACGAAATGACAAGAGGCTAAAATCTCTTAGAAGTATTAACAATTATTGTTAGATACGATATCAAATGGTTAAATATGTTCTTTTGTTTTTGGATATTTTATACCTAGGAAAGACAAGTCAGTGTTTACGAGTACCACCTCTCTACTAGCTACCTAATGCTCTCCAGAATGCCATCATCATCAAACGTACTAAAGCCATATCTACGCTGTCGATGCTCTGGTGTGTTCAAACAAAACGCCATTAACCTTCTGGGAAAGGTCTTTGGATTCAGTTTTTTTGTTGTCTTATTTTGTTAAGCCTATACAACGTTAACGACCAGTGTTTGTTGATTGTACCTGCCCAAATATGATACTCGGAAGAGACTTGGTGCGTGTATTCATGTTTCTTGGCCCAGGCCCAGAACAATCAACATTTAACAATTAGATAAAATAAACAATTTTTTTAATCGGTCTCTCATAATGACTGACTTCACACGAAAGCAATTCGTCATGGTCGGATGTTTTGTTTTTGTTCTGTTCTGTTCAATTTTTTGAGCTTAGGCCGGTCGACTTCCTCATTTTGATCCAATCTGCAAAATCCTTTAACGATTTCAACTTTTGATGATTAATTTATGGTGAGGCTTTTGTCTAGACAGACAGGTGGTCTTTTTGCGAAACAAAAGAAATCGAACAAAATCAGACAATGAAGTAAAACAAAACGATCCAACGAAATCGAATACAGAGGCAACGATTTGTACGCTTTTTGTTTGTTTAAATTAATTAAACTTCAAATAATTGTGTGTTACTTAGGTGAAATGTTAACAATTCGTAGATATAATCAAGAATAAATTTGATTTCAAATAATACAATAATTTGATAACTGATTTAATGGGAGATTATATAATAATTTTTAATTTTTAATTAGGTGGGAATAATAATAGGGGTATTCCTATTTTAGTATTGAATACAACGTTATTCTGTCAACATTTTATTTCTATAGAAAATTTTGTCAAAATTTTATTCCTATAGAAAATTTCGTCAATATTTTATTTCTATCGAAAATTTTGTCAAAATGTTTTTTCTATAAAATATTTTGTCAAAATTTTATTTCTATAGAAAATGTTCTCAAATTTTATTGCTATAGAAAATTTTGTCAAAATTTTATTTCTATTGACATTTTTGTCAAAATTTTATTTCTATAGGAAATTTTGACAAAATTTTATTTCTATAGAAAGTTTTATTAAAATTTAATTTCCATAGAAAATTTTGTCAAAATTTTATTTATATAGACAATTGTATTTCTATAGACAAAAAAAAATTGCCAAAATTTTATTTCTATAGAAAATTTTCTCAAAATTTTAATTCTATAAAAAATGTTCTCAAAATTTTAATTCTATAAAATATTTTCTCAAATATGTATTTCTATAGGAAATTTTTTTTCTATAGAAAATTTATTTATTTCTATAGAAATTTTTGTTAAAATTTTATTTCTATAGAAAAATTTGTAAACATTTTATTTATTAAACATTATAATTTTTTTTTCAAAAATTATTCTGCAAAATTTCATGTCTATAGAAAATTTTGTCAACATTTTATTTCCATAGAAATTTTTGTCAAAATTTTATTTCTATCGAAAATTTTGTCAACATCTTATTTCTATAGAACATTTTGTCAACATTTTATTCCTTTAGACATTTTTGTTAACATTTTTACAAAAAATTATTTCTATAGGAAATTAAGACAAAATTCTATTTCTATAGAAAATTTTGTCAAAATTTAAGTTCCATAGAAAATTTTGTCAAAATTTTATTTCTATAGACAATTTTGGCAAAATTTTATTTCTATAGGAAATTTTGACAAAATTTTATTTCTATAGAAAGTTTTATCACAATTTAATTTCCATAGAAAATTTTGTCAAATATAAAGGGTGATTTGTTAAGAGCTTGATAACTTTTTTTTTTAAAAAAACGCATAAAATTTGCAAAATCTCATCGGTTCTTTATTTGAAACGTTAGATTGGTCCATGACATTTACTTTTTGAAGATAATTTCATTTAAATGTTGACCGCGGCTGCGTCTTAGGTGGTCCATTCGGAAAGTCCAATTTTGGGCAACTTTTTCGAGCATTTCGGCCGGAATAGCCCGAATTTCTTCGGAAATGTTGTCTTCCAAAGCTGGAATAGTTGCTGGCTTATTTCTGTAGACTTTAGACTTGACGTAGCCCCACAAAAAATAGTCTAAAGGCGTCAAATCGCATGATCTTGGTGGCCAACTTACCGGTCCATTTCTTGAGATGAATTGTTCTCCGAAGTTTTCCCTCAAAATGGCCATAGAATCGCGAGCTGTGTGGCATGTAGCGCCATCTTGTTGAAACCACATGTCAACCAAGTTCAGTTCTTCCATTTTTGGCAACAAAAAGTTTGTTAGCATCGAACGATAGCGATCGCCATTCACCGTAACGTTGCGTCCAACAGCATCTTTGAAAAAATACGGTCCAATGATTCCACCAGCGTACAAACCACACCAAACAGTGCATTTTTCGGGATGCATGGGCAGTTCTTGAACGGCTTCTGGTTGCTCTTCACTCCAAATGCGGCAATTTTGCTTATTTACGTAGCCATTCAACCAGAAATGAGCCTCATCGCTGAACAAAATTTGTCGATAAACACATTTCGAACCGAACACTGATTTTGGTAATAAAATTCAATGATTTGCAAGCGTTGCTCGTTAGTAAGTCTATTCATGATGAAATGTCAAAGCATACTGAGCATCTTTCTCTTTGACACCATGTCTGAAATCCCACGTGATCTGTCAAATACTAATGCATGAAAATCCTAACCTCAAAAGAATCACCCTTTATAAATAAAATATAGACAATTTTGTGAAAAATTGTATTTCTATAGACAAAAAAATTTGCCAAAATTTTATTTCTATAGAAAATTTTCTCAAAATGTAATTCTGTAAAAAATGTTCTCAAAATTTTAATTCTATAAAAAATTTTCTCAAAATATGTATTTCTATAGAAAATGTTGTCACAATTTTATTTCTATAGAAAATTTTGACAAAATTTTTATTTCTATCGAAAATTTCGTCAAAATTTTATTTCTATAGAAAATTTTGATAAAATTTTAATTCTATAGAAAATTTTCTCAAACGATTATTTATCAACATTTTATTTCTATAGAAAATTTTGTCAAAATGTTTTTTCTATAGAAAATTGTTTGAAAATTTTATTTCTATAGAAAATTTCGTAAAAATTTCATTTCTATAGAAAATTTCGTAAAAATTTTATTTCTATAGAAAATTTCGTAAAAATTTTATTTCTATAGAAAATTTTCTCGAATTTTATTGATATAGTACATTTTGTCAAAATTTTATTTCTATCGAAAATTTTGTCACTTTTGTAAAATTTTATTTCAATCGAAAATTTTGTCAAACGTTCATTTCTATAGAAAATCTTGTCAAAATTGTATTTCTATAGAAAATTTGTCATAATTGTATTTCTATAGAAATTTTGGTCAAACGTTTTTTACTTCTATAGAAAAAATTTTGTCAAAATGTTATTTCCATAGAAAAATTTGTCAAAATTTTATTTCTATAGAAAATTTTGTCAACATTTTATTTCTATAGAAAATTTCGTAAAAATTTTATTTTTATAGAAAATTTCGTAAAATTTTTATATCTATACAAAATTTTCTCGAATTTTATTGATATAGTACATTTTGTCAAAATTTTATTCTATTGAAAACTTTGTCACTTTTGTAAAATTTTATTTCAATCGAAAATTTTGTCAAACGTTTATTTCTATAGAAAATTTTGTCAAAATTGTATTTCTATAGAAAATTTGTCATAATTGTATTGCTATAGAAAATTTTGTCAAAACTTTATTTCTATAGAAAATTTTGTTAAACGTTTTTTACTTCTATAGAAAATTTCTAGAGAAAGTTTATTTCTAAAGAAAATTTCGTCAAAATGTTATTTCTATAGAAAATTTTGTCAAAATTTTATTTCTATAGAAATTTTTGTCAAAATTTAATTTTTATAGAATATTTTGTCAACATCTTATTTATATAGAAATTTTTGTTAAAATTTTGACAAAATTTTATTTCTATAAATAATTTTGTCAAAATTTAATTTCCATAGAAAATTTTGTCAAAATTTTATTTCTATAGACAATTTTGTGAAAAATTGTATTTCTATAGAAAATTTTGTCAAAATTTTATTTGTTATTTGTCTAAATTTTATTTCTACAGAAAATTTCGTCAAAATTTTATTTCTATAGAAAATTTCGACAAATTTTTTTTATAGAAAATTGTGTCAAAATTTCATTTTTATAGAAAATTTCGTAAAAATTTTATTTCTATAGAAAATTTCGTAAAAATTTTATTTCTATAGAAATTTTTCTCGAATTTTATTGATATAGTACATTTTGTCAAAATTTTATTTCTATCGAAAATTTTGTCAAACGTTCATTTCTATAGAAAATCTTGTCAAAATTGTATTTCTATAGAAAATTTGTCATAATTGTATTTCTATAGAAATTTTGGTCAAACGTTTTTTACTTCTATAGAAAAAATTTCGTCAAAATGTTATTTCCATAGAAAAATTTGTCAAAATTTTATTTCTATAGAAAATTTTGTCAACATTTTATTTATATAGAAAATTTCATAAATATTTTATTTTTATAGAAAATTTCGTAAAATTTTTATTTCTATACAAAATTTTCTCGAATTTTATTGATATAGTACATTTTGTAAAATTTTATTCTATCGAAGACTTTGTCACTTTTGTAAAATTTTATTTCAATCGAAAATTTTGTCAAACGTTTATTTCTATAGAAAATTTTGTCAAAATTGTATTTCTATAGAAAATTTGTCATAATTGTATTGTTATAGAAAATTTTGTCAAAACTTTATTTCTATAGAAAATTTTGTTAAACGTTTTTTACTTCTATAGAAAATTTCTAGAGAAAATTTATTTCTAAAGAAAATTTCGTCAAAATGTTATTTTTATAGAAATTTTTGTCAAAATTTTATTTCTATAGAAATTTTTGTCAAAATTTAATTTTTATAGAATATTTTGTCAACATCTTATTTATATAGCAATTTTTGTTAAAATTTTGACAAAATTTTATTTCTTTAAAAAATTTTGTCAAAATTTAATTTCCATAGAAAATTTTGTCAAAATTTTATTTCTATAGACAATTTTGTGAAAAATTGTATTTCTATAAAAAATTTTGTCAAAATTTTATTTGTATAGAAAATTTTGTCTAAATTTTATTTCTACAGAAAATTTCGTCAAAATTTTATTTCTATAGAAAATTTCGACAAATTTTTTTTTTATAGAAAATTGTGTCAAAATTTTATTTCTATAGAAAATTTTGTCAAAATTTTATTTCTATTGAAAATTTTGTCAAAATTTTATTTCTGTAGCAAAGTTTGTCAAAATTATATTTCTATAGAAAATTTTGTCAAAATTGTGATTTCTATAGAAAATTTTGTCAAAATTTTATTTCTATAGAAAATTTTGTCAAAATTTTATTTCTATTGAAAATTTTGTCAACATTTTAATAAGTTTTATTAAAATTTTATTTCCATAGAAAATATTCTCAATATTTTATTTCCAATGGAAATTTTCTCAAAATTCATTGCTATAGAAAATTTAGTCAAAATGTTATTTCTATAAAAACTTTTGTCACTTAAATGAATAATTTATAATAATAATTTACAGAGATATTTAAACTTTCGAATAATGATAAATAGGATAACAATTATTTTGAAGATTTTGTATTTTTGGTTTAAAGTTCTTTGAACTTAAGAATATATTTTTAAACATATGTATATGTTATAATTTGGAGTGTTTACCCAATGCCAGCGCCTTTTTTTCGAGTAACATCGCATGACAAAAAAATACCGCCGGCTGCAGTTCTCTATTCCGAAGATGTTTTCGAAAAAATTGGAAACTCTTCGCCTGTTTCTAGTAACGAAAAGAGGTTTCTCAATTTTTCAAAACAAAAAAAAATTCATTGAAAACTATTCACTGATTTGAACACAAACAAAAATTTAAATTTAAAATTTCTATGGTATACTAGTTTTGAATCATCAAATTCATTACGAATACAAAGTGATTTCATTAAATCAATAATTTATTGAAATAGTTTTCTCTCTTTCTGGTCCCATGCTCCTCCAAAATAATAGACATAATGTCTAATATATTTTTTATGTTCTGTATAAAATTATCATTTTGATAAGGTTTAATAAAGTATTATAAATTGCCACAAATTAACCTATGATTAGCTACTGTCGATAATGGCAAAACTAGATATTCGCAGCAAACCAAAGTAAAAAAAACACGAAAACCGCAACAAATAGATATTTGAGGTTTGTATTCCGGCTATTATACTCCTACTGCACCTATAAATTTTATTGCATATTATATTTGATATATGAAATCACTATTATATATAAATTTGTATAATTTGTCATTGATTTTGGTAAATGTATTAATGGGTTGTAATTAAATTAAATAAAAATTTATCCCTACAATTGAGTACAAAATACTTGAACTCAAAATAAGGTTAACTTGGATCCAAAGATCAAATCTGGTGATCGGTTTATATGGACGCTATATATAATTATAGACCTATATCGTCCAATATTTGCATGGTTTTTAGAGACAATTCTTTTACATCACGTACCAAATTTCAACATGATCACATACATTTAGACAAAATTGTCTATGGTAATAAAATTTTATCTAAATATTCTATAGAAATAAATTTGTTTCAAAATTTCCTATAGAAATAAAAATTTGTCAAAATTTTCTATAGAATTAAGCCAACTGCACTCAAATCGATGATTTGACATTGGTAAAAGAAAAGAGATATGTTTGTACAAAGATTTATTTCGGCAAAAGCCGACTATCATGAACCTTTTTTCGGAAGGTTCAAGTGTAGTTCTGATAATTGGTTCATAGTTTTGCTGCAAGTAGAGGATGCTGATGAGGAATGTGGTAATGCCGAAACGTGCGTTCATCCAACCATCTTGCAATCTATAGTGTTTTGCCCAAATAAATTTTACAAACATTCTTTTCCTCTGTTGGTTATGATACACTTGTAGTTTAGTCAATGCATGGTTTTAAGCTGAAATCAGAAACAACAATAATGATTGAAGAGTAAACCAACAATAACAAAACAAAACGAAATAAAACTGTGGCAAAATTTTCTATAGGAATATAATTTTGGCAAAATTTTCTATAGAAATAAAATTTTGACCAAAAATTCTGTAGAAAAAAAAAAAATGACAAAATTTTCTATAGAAAATAAATTTTTACAAAACTTTCTATAGAAATAAAACTTTGACAAAATTTTCTATAGAAATAAAATTTTGAAAAAACTTTCTATAGAAATAAAATTTTGACAAAATTTTCTATAGAAATAAACGTTTGACAAAATGTTCTATAGAAAACAAAAAACAAAAAAAAAAATAAAATTTTGACAAAATGTTCTATAGAAATGAAATTTTGACTAAATTTTATCTATAAATGAAATTTTGACAACATTTTTTGCCTTAAATATCGGCCACCCAAATTTTAACCGGATCGCATGAATTAAGACAAAATAGTCTATACACCCTCAAAAAAATCGCTTCTTTAACATATGTTCCAAACATATTTTGCAGGAAGCACATATATTATTGGATACTGCCGAAACATTAATATGTTTGTTTTATGTGAACATATTATATGTTTGGAAGCATTTTGAGCCCAAAAATATTATATGCTTGGAAGAATTTTTCCCAAAGACGATTGTGCTCATTCCCTAATATACTCGTTATTTTCACTTCCACGAAATATTTTAATTCTTGGCACCTTTTTCTGTAATACAAATAATGTTGAAGAAATTATTCACTTTTATAAATTTTTTTAAATTTTACCTTTCGCCTGCACGGAGAATCGAACCGAGTACCATACAGTTTGTAAGCCAACACACTATCCACTGGGCTACGTAGCTGTCAAGGTCACCAGCAGATAATTATCGTTATAAGTTACATTTATATAGCATAGTTTGCAGCGCCCACGAGCCCATGCAAACATAACATTATTTAACAGAAACATACATTTCTTTGCCACGTGGAGCAGTGGTTAGCATGTCTGCCTTGCATGCAAAGGGTCGTGGGTTCAATCCCTGCTCCGACCGAACACTTTTTTTGTTTTTTTTTTTCTTTTTTTAATTTACACATTTATATTTATACTATATTAAATTTTTATAATGAAACTTCGAAATGTGGGTTATTAAAGATTTATAGTCATTAACAGTGCTTGATATAAACGAAATTGACTGATTTTTGGATAAAATATTATTTTTTTATTGCAAAAATAACAATTTTGTAACAAAAAACTGTTTTTGGTACAAAACTTTAAAATTTGGAAGGAATTCAAAAACTCTAACAAAAGAAGAACGTGGAGTCGAGTATAAACATACATAAATAATTTTATAATATAAACATAAATTTATTTAGGCGTGAACAGTTTTTTACTAGCATTTAACACCATCGCCCTAAAATGCCTTTTATTTTTCTTCAATAATTCATTTTAAAGAAAATAAACTTTTTAAATTGTTTTAGCTGCAAAACTCGAACTTTTATATTTGAAGGTGTCCGTCAACTCCTCTTGGACTACTTATTAATAAAGAGGAAATAAACTTTGTTTTTATACATTTTACTGTATAATTTTTCACTATTTCCTTCTTATTTCATTTTGCTGTCCCAACTCTAAAAAGAGTATAGTGCCCTTTCGTTATTGTTATGAAGAGCCCTGATTTCTTTACCAAGAAAAAAATTGTGCCCATAATGCCAAAATGATAAACAAAACACATGTCCACACATACATAAAATGCTGCTCTCAAGGCGAAAACACAGGCTTTTTTTTCAAATGTCTATTCTCTTGGTTCCGAATGTCCATTTTCTTTATTCAAATTAAATAATATTTAGACTTAAGCATATCAAATTTTTGGCCTTATCATAAAACAGTTTTCCGAAACAACATACCACCGGTTTCACAGAAATTGTTCTCTTTTGATGCTTTCGCTGTGTTATGTTGATATCTTTCGTCAACTCTCCCGGTTTCCATTTCTTTCTCTATACTCTCTCTGTCGCTTTGGATATAATATCACAACATATGTATGTTTAGTCGAAATTTGTAAATTTATATATGTTTGCATTCACACATATGATTTTTATGAAACATTTATGCCCCAAACATAATATATTCTAACATATTAACATAGATGTCCCAAACATTTAGTGTTAGTTTAGGAACATTACATGTTTGCACTTAAATATATTGTGTTTTAAAATTGTGCCCGAAACACACTTTGTTTATATCGGAACATATGAAAAACGTATTTTTCTAAGAGTGTAGAAATAAAATTTTGTCAAAATTGTCTATAGTAATAAAATCTTGTCAAAATTTTCTATAGAAATAAAATTTTGTCAAAATTTTCTATATAAATAAATTATTGACGAAATTTTCTATCGAAGTAAAATTTTGAAAAAAATTCTATAGAAATAAAATATTGACAAAATTTTCTATAGAATTAAAATTTTGACAAAACTTTCTATAGAAATAAAATTTTGACAAAACTTTCTATAGAAATGAAATTGTGATAAATCGCATGAATTAAGACAAAATTGTCTATAGTAATAAAATTTTGTCAAAATTTTCTATAGGAATAAAATTTTGTCAAAATTGTCTATAGAAATAAAATGTTGACGAAATTTTCTATAGAATCAAAATTTTGCAAAAATTTTCTATAGAAATAAAATTGTGACGAAATTTTTCTTAGAAATAAAATTTTGCAAAAATTTTCTATAGAAATAAAAATTTTACAAAATTTCCTATAGAAATAAAATATTGGCGAAATTTTCGATCGAAGTAAAATTTTGAAAAAAAATCTATAGAAATAAAATATTGACAAAATTTTTTATAGAAATAAAATTTTGACAAAACTTTCTATAGAAATGAAATTGTGATAAAATTTTTGATAGGAATAAAATTTTGCCAATATTTTCTATAAAAATAAAATGTTGACAAAATTTTCTATAGAAATAAAATTTTGACAAAATTTACTACAGAAATAAACTTTTGACAAAATGTTCTATAGAAATAAAATTTTGCCAATATTTTCTATAAAAATAAAATTTTGACAATACTTTCTATAGAAATAAAATTTTGACAAAATTTTCTATAGAAATAAAATTTTGACAAAATTTTGTATAGAAATAAACTTTTGACAAAATGTTCTATAGAAATAAAATTTTGACAAAATAGACAATATAGAAATAAAATTTTGATAAAATTTTCTATAGAAATGAAATCAGGGTTTCACAAAAGTCGTAAAATCGAAAAGTTGACTTTTTGATTCTGTTTACAGTACCTAATCAACCTAATCAATCTAACAAGTATATACGGCCGTAAGTTCGGCCAGGCCGAATCTTATGTACCCTCCACCATGGATTGCGTAGGAACTTCTACTAAAGGCTGTCATCCACAATCGAATTACTTGGGTTGCGATAACACTTGCCGATGGCAAGGTATCGTAAAACTTTTTAGCACTGTCTTCTAAATTGTAAGTTAGCCCATACGGGGTATATATTAAACAAAAAAAGGCCGATTAAATACGTATATAATCTAGTTTGACAAAATTTTCTATAGAAATAAAATTTTGACAAAATTTTCTATAGAAATGAAACCTTGACAAAATTTTCTATAGAAATAAAATTTTGACAAAATTTTCTATAGAAATAAAAATTTGACAAAATTTTCTATAGAAATAAAAACTTGACAAAATTTTCTATAGAAATAAAATGTTGACAAAATTTTCTATGGAAGTAAAATGTTGACAAAATTTTCTATAGCAATACAATTTTGACAAAAATGTCTATAGAAATAAAATGTTGATAAAATTTTGTATAGAAATGAAATTTTGACAAAATTTTGTATAGAAATAAAATGTTGACAAAATTTTCTACAGAAATAAATTTTTTACAAAATTTTCTATAGAAATAAAATTTTGACAAACATTTCTATAGAAATAAACTTTTGACAAAACTTTCTATAGAAATGAAATTTTAACAAAACTTTCTATAGTAATAAAATTTGACAAAATTTTCTATGGAAATAAAGTTTTGGTAGATTACAAAATTTTCTATAGAAATAAAATTTTGACAAAATTTTCTATGGAAATAAAATTTTGACAAACATTTGAATAGAAATAAACTTTTGACAAAACTTTCTATAGAAATGAAATTTTGACAAAACTTTCTATAGTAATAAAATTTGACAAAATTTTCTATGGAAATAAAGTTTTGGTAGATTATTTTTGGCGATATAGACCAATTTTTGTGTAATAAGTCATCGGCTATATATAACTAAAGACCGATATGGACCAATTGTTACATGGCTGTTAGAGGCCATATATTGACAAAATGTACCAAATTTCAACCGTATCGGATGACTTTTGCTCCTCCAAGAGGTTCCGGACGTCAAATCTGGGGACGGTTTATATGGGAACTATATATAATTATGGACCGATATGGACCAATTTTTGCATGGTTGTTAGAGACCACATACTAACACCATGTACCAAATTTCAACTGGATCGGATGAATTTTGCTCTTCCAAGAGGCTCCGGAGGTCAAATCTGGGGATCGGTTTATATGGGGGCTATATATAATTATGGACCGATATGGACCAATTTTTGCATGGTTATTAGAGGCCGTAAACTAACATCAGGTACCAAATTTCAACCGGATCGGATGAATTTTGCCCCTCCAAGAGGCTCCGGAGGTCAAATCTGGGGATCGGTTTATATGAGGGCTATATATAATTATGGACCGATATGGACCAATTTTTGCATGGTTGTTAAAAACCGTATACTAAGACCACGTACTAAATTTCAACCGGATCGGATAAATTTTGCTCCTCCAAGAGGCTCCGGTGGTCAAATCTGGGGATCGGTTTATATGGGAGCTATATATAATTATGGACCGATATGGACCAATTTTTGCATGGTTGTTAGAGGCCGTATACTAACATCAGGTACCAAATTTCAACCGGATCGGATGAATTTTGCCCCTCCAAAAGTCTCCGGAGGTCAAATCTGGGGATCGGTTTATATGGGGGCTATATATAATTATGGACCGATATGGACCAATTTTTGCATGGTTGTTAGAGACCGTATACTAAGACCACGTACCAAATTTCAACCGGATCGGATGAATTTTGCTGCTCCGGGAGGCTCCCCAAGCCAAATTTGGGGATCGGTTTATATGGGGGCTATACGTAAACGTGGTTCGATATGGCCCATTTTCAATATCATCCGACCTACATCAATAACAACTACTTGTGCCAAGTTTCAAGTCGATAGCTTGTTTCGTTCGGAAGTTAGCGTGATTTCCACAGACGGGCGGACAGCCGGACAGACGGACAGACGGACGGACGGACGGACATGCTTAGATCGACTCAGAATTTCACCACGACCCAGAATATATATACTTTATGGGGTCTTAGAGCAATATTTCGATGTGTTACAAACGGAATGACAAAGTTAATATACCCCCATCCTATGGTGGAGGGTATAAAAAATCAACCTTTGTTCTTTGCTACCGTGTAGAAAAGACATTCTTAACACCTACAAATACCAGTAACCTTGACGGAGGGTTGGGCATTACAGATGTGGGTGGTATCGCTGCCACAGTGATGTTGATCCAGTAGCTTGATTTAATCCCGAGATTTGTCATAGCCAATAGAAGTTGTTATGTCAGCTAACCGGATTTTTGCTCAACTCTTTGAAATTAAACATAATTAATAACGTTGAAAATATAGTATATACCATATGTAGATATAAAAATTTTATATAAATGTATTTCGATATACTTTCATGTTAATGGTAAATGTGGAAATACCAGAATATTTTCTATATGTATGTGTTTTGTTTTTCAAATAAATTATAATTTATTTATATATAAAAACAAAAGCAAAGCGTACCCAGATATTCGCTTTTTGAGACATATTGAGTGATTCTTGGATAATAACCGGTTTTCATTTAATTTATTTATTTTCTCAACGATAATCGCGTTTATGTCGAAACAACAACAGTAGCCAATTACTCAGATATACAATTCAAATGATTAGAATAAGGAAAGAGAAAATTACATAAGTATTTTACACAAAATTAACGTTTGCATTTAAAATAATTAAATTGTATCTCATTATCCCAAAAACAATATATTTAAAATTTTTCCAATTAAAAATTTAATTGCATTTTAAAAATATTCAATTTAAAATTTAATTGACTATTTACTTGTTTTTTAATGGAAATAAAATCAATCACAAAAGATAATTTTATCAATTAATTTTTTAATTTGATTGGATTTTTTTTAATTGACGTTGTCATTTCCGTGATTGAAAATTTCAATTACAAACGAATTGGACCAAATTGGATCATGATTGAAGAGAAAAAAAAAAATATTTTTCTGTGTTGCCAGCGAAATATTTTATGTGTACATAAAAAATTAATTTTTAGAATTTTTTGAACTTATAACATAATCGTAGAAACAGCTTCAAAATATCAATGTAATGTGTCACGAAACTTTTCGTTAATTTTATGTTTTTTTTTGTGTCAAACAAAGAAGGTTTTCGTAATATTTACGACAAGTTTAATGTTCTTCATATATAGGTTTTGCAATAATATCAATGTAAATATATCGTTGGCTCAGTTTTAATGAAAATTTATAAATAAAATGTGGCAAAAAAATTCTATAGAAAGAAAAATTTGCAAAAATTTTCTATAGATATAAAGTTTTTTTGTAGAAATACAATTTGCAAAAATTTTCTATAAAAGTACAATTTTGCAAAAATTTTCTACAGAAATTAATTTGTTTTTAAATAATCTATTATTTCTATGGAATGAAAAATATTGCTGTAAAAATAAAATTTTGCAAATTTTTTCTATAAAAACAAAATTTGGCAAAAGCTTTCTTTTGTACAAATTTTCTGTAGAAATATAATTTTGACGAAATTTTCTACAAATATAAAATTTTGCAAAAATTTTCTATAGAAATAAAATTTTACAAAAATTTTCTATAGAAATAACATTTTACAAAAATTTTTTATAGAAATAAAATTTTGCAAACATTTTCTATAAAAAAATTTTGCAAATATTTTCCATATAAAAAAAAATTGCAAAAATTTTCTATAGAAACAACATTTTACAATAATTTATATAAATAATTTATAAAAATAAAATTTTGCAAGAATTTTTTGCACATATAAAATTTTACAAAAATTTTCTTACAAAAAATTGTACAAAAATTTTCTTACAAATTTTGCAAATATTTTCTATATAAAAACAAGTAAGGAAAGTCTAAAGTCGGGTGGAGCCGACTATATTATACACCACCACTGCACCACTTTGTAGATATAAATTTTCGATACCATAGCACATCCGTCAAATATGTTGGAAGCTATATTTAAAGGTTTGTCCCACATAAATACATTTAAATATCACGCGATCTGGACAGAATTTGATAGACTTCTACAAATTCTATAGACTCAAAATTGAAATCGGCTAATGCACTAGGGTGGAACACAATGTTTGTAAAAAATATGGGAAAGATTTAAATCTGAAGCAATGTTAAGGAAACTACGCAAAAGTTTATTTATGATTTATCGCTCGATATATATGTGTTTGAAGTTAAGGAAAATTACAGCCAGTTTTACAACTTTTCGACTAAGCAGAGGCGATTTTACAAGGAAAATGTTGGTATTTTGACTATTTTTGTCGAAATCAGAATAAAATATATATGAGAGCTATATCTAAATCTGAACCGATATCAATCAAATTTGACACGCATAACAACAAAGCTAATTTAACATCCTGTGCAAAATTTCAACTAAATCGGAGTAAAAAATTGGCCTCTGTGGTCATATGACTGTAAATCGGGCGAAAGCTGTATATGGGAGCTATATCTAAATCTAAACCGATTCCAATAAAATTTGGCACACTTGACTACACTACTAATTGTAATCCTAGTGCAAAATTTCAACCAAATTGGGCCAAAACTCTGGCTTCTAGGACCACACTGTTAGAAAAATATGTTTTTCATATGTTCCGATATAAACAAAATGTGTTTCGGGCACACTTTTTAAACACAATATATTTAAGTGCAAACATGTAATGTTCCTAAACTAACACTAAATGTTTGGGACATCTATATTAATATGTTAGAATATATTATGTTTGTGGTATGAATGTTTCATAAAAATCATATGTGTGAATACAAACATATATAAATTTACAAATTTCGACTAAACATACATATGTTGTGATATTTTATTCAAAGCGACAGAGAGAGTATAGAGAGAAATAGAGATGGAAACCGGGAGAGTTGACGAAAGATATCAATATAACACAGCAAAAGAGTCAAAAGAGAACAATTTCTGTGAAACCGCTTGTATGTTGTTTCGGAAAACTGTTTTATGATAAGGCCAAAAATTTGATATGTTTAAGTCTAAATATTATTTAATTTGAATAAAGAGAATAGACATTAGGAACCAACAGCATATGTTTTCGCCTTGAGAGCAGCATTTTATGTATGTGTGGACGTGCGTTGGGTTTATAATTTTGGTATTATGGGCACAATTTTTTTCTTGGTTCGTTAAAAGAAATCAGGGGTCTTCATAAAAATAACGAAAGGGCACTATACTCTTTTTAGAGTTGGGACAGTAAAATGAAATAAGGAGGAAATAGTGAAAAATTACACAGTAAAATGTAAAAAAACAAACTTTAGTTCCTCTTTATTAAAAAGTAGTCCAAGAGGAGTTGACGGACACCATCAAATATAAAAGCGGGCATTAAGTTCGAGTTTTACAGCTAAAACAATTTAAAAAGTTTATTTTCTTTAAAATGAATTATTAAAGAAAAATAAAAGGAATTTTAGAGCGATGGTGTTAAATGCTAGTAAAAAACTGTTCACTCCTAAATAAATTTATGTTTATATTATAAAATTATGTATGTATGTTTATACTCGACTCCACGTTCTTCTTTTGTTAGTTTTTGAAGTCCTTTCAAATTTTAAAGTTTTGTACAAAAACAGTTTTTTATTACAAGATTGTTATTTTTGCAATAAAAAATAATATTTTATCCAAAAATCAGTCAATTTCGTTTATATCAAGCACTGTTACTGACTATAAATCTTTAATAACGCACATTTCATTTAAAAAAAATTAATATAGTATAAATATAAATGTGTAAATTAAAAAAAAAAAAAAAAAAAATGTTCGGTCGGAGCAGGGGTTGAACCCACGACCCTTTGCATGCAAGGCAGACATGCTAACCACTGCTCCACGTGGCAAACAAATGTATATTTCTGTTAAATAATGTTATGTTTGCATGGGCTCGTGGGCGCTGCAAACTATGCTATATAAATGTAACTTAAAACGATAATTATCTACTGGTGACTATAACAGCTACGTAGCCCAGTGGATAGTGTGTTGGCTTATAAACTGTATGGTCCTCGGTTCGATTCTCCGTGCAGGCGAAAGGTAAAATTTTAAAAATTTATAAAAGTGAATAATTTCTTCAACATTATTTGTATTACAGAAAAAGATGCCAATAACTATAAAATTTCGTGGAAGTGAAAATTACGAGTATGTTAGGGAATGAGCACAATCGTGTTTGGGAAAAATTCTTCCAAGCATATAATATTTTTGGCTCAAAATGCTTCCAAACATTTAATATGTTCACATAAAACAAACATATTAATGTTTCGGCCGTATGCAATAATATATGTGCTTCCTGCAAAATATGTTTGGAACATATGTTAAAGAAGCGATTTTTTTTGAGGGTGCATATTAGTTTATATCGGGCGAACGATATATATGGGAGCTATATCTAAATATGAACCGATTTCAATCAAATTTGGTACACATGACTACACTACTAGTTGTACTCCTTGTGCAAAATTTCAACCAAATTGGGCCAAAACTCTGGCTTCTAGGACCATATTAGTTTATATCGGGCGAAAGCTATATATGGGAGCTATATCTAAATCTGCACCGATTTCAATAAAATTTGTCGCACTTGACTACACTACTAATTGTAATCCTAGTGCAAAATTTCAACCAAATTGGGTCAAAACTCTGCCTTCTAGGACCATATTTGTCCATATCGGGCGAAAGATATATATGGGAGCTATATCTAAATCTGCACCGATTTCAATAAAATTTGTCGCACTTGACTACACTACTAATTGTAATCCTAGTGCAAAATTTCAACCAAATTGGGCCAAAACTCTGCCTTCTAGGACCATATTTGTCCATATCGGGCGAAAGATATATATGGGAGCTATATCTAAATCTGAACCGATTTCAATCAAATTTTGTACACTTAGCTACACTACTAATTGTACGCAAAGTGCAAAATTTAAAACTAATCGGGATAAAACTCTGGCTTCTGGGTCCATATAAGTGCATATCGGACAAAAGATATATATGGGAGCTATATCTAAATCTGAACCGATTTCTTCCAAAATCAATAGGGTTCTATTCTGACCCAAAAAAGGAACACGAGCCAAATTTGAAGGCGATTGGACTTAAATTGCGACCTAGACTTTGATCACAAAAATCTGTTCACAGACAGACGGACGGACGGACATGGTTATATCGACTCAGGGAACCACCCTGAGCATTATTGCCAAAGACACCATGTGTTTATCTCGTCTCCTTCTGGGTGTTACAAACATATGCACTAAGTTATAATACCCTGTTCCACAGTGTGGCGCAGGGTATGAAAAATGTCTATAGAAATAAAAATTTGCAACAATTTTCTATAGAAATAACATTTTACAAAAATTTTTTATAGAAATAAAATTTTGCAATAAATTTGTACACATATAAAATTTTACAAACATTTTCTGTAAAAACTAAATTTTACAAAAATTTTCTATAAAAACTAAATTTTACAAAAATTTTCTATAAAAACTAAATTTTGAAGAAATTTTCTATAGATATAAATTTTTGCAAAAAATTTTATTTATTTATTTATATATTTACAATCATAATGAATTATGAAAGTAAACAGGTAATATAGGTGCTAACAACATAGGTTTTCAACCTGGCAAATTTTTCAAAAATATTCAAAAGATATAAAATGTTGATACAATGTTTATAGAAATAAAAAAAAAAAACTGTGCAAAAATCGACACTGCCAACCAGGGCTGTGAAGTCGGAGCCGGAGTCGGAATCTTGGAGTCGGAGTCTGAAGATTTTGCTGGAGTCGGAGCCGGAATCGTATAAAATTTGCTCGACTCCGAAACAAAATTTGAAAAACACTTCATATGTTATCTTTTTAACAAAAGAAATATTTCGACAAATTAGATTCGATTGGGGTTTTTAATCGAACAAAACAAAGTACTGGATTTCAGGCCATTCAAAGTGTATTTATATGGGTGAAATTTCTCCGATTTGTTTTAAGAAATTTTTCCTAGTCTAAAATTTTCATAAGGTTTGTCAGAAATTTTGAATTATTTAAGATCCATAAATAAATGCGGAAATTTCCCGTCGGCCCAGATTTTGTATATGGAGATGATTATTTGAGAAATCTCCATATACACCCGATATCCTTGGAAGCTGTAATTTTAAATTAAACCTCTGTCAACGAGCCACCTGAGGCGGACTTTTGGGAGAAAGCTTGTTTCATCAATGTCACTCGAAGTTCTTTACATTAAATTAATGGCCTCTAATGTCCATAACTGATAGACCATTTATAAATCGATGTTTCACCATTTTACTTCTATAGAAACAATATTCGTAACTGTCCAGCTATTCTTGTCATCTGTTGTATGGTAGTGGTTATTTAAAATTCCGCCCGTCCTAATTTATGACAGTTTATGTTTGTTTTATATATCCGACACATTACATTTTTTTAACATCTAAACTTTCTACCTGATTAGCCCGACATTTTGATTTTTGTGTATTTTTTATATAGATTTATTTTTTTATAAAATACCTATATAGACCAATACTAGGATTTTACTTCTTAAACATCTGGAAGCCTAATTATTTTTTCAAATTTTGTGTTTTTATAAATTCATATTCTGGAGTGGAGGTGTGAACGTGAGTAATATTTTGCTCACGCACACTAACGACGGAGAAATCTTATTCACGCACACTCATGCACGATACGTTTTGGTAGGACTCACGCACGCTCACGAAAAGAAAATTTGTATTCACGCACACTCACGCACGAAAATCTTTTAAATGTCGTGACTCACGAAAAATGTCGTGACTCACGAATAATTTTATGAGTAATTTACCTACAGAACCTGACTGAATACATGAGTCTGATTAAATTCGAGAGCGTTATAAAACTCTTAACACCTAGGATATCACAAAAATTATAAATGAATTCAACTCCTAAGCATTTTATGTTCGTAAGCGGGATTATTTTCGTGAGCGTATTTTTCCGAAATTCGTTACTCACGCACGCTCACGAAGATATTAATTTCGCGAATCACGCTCACGCACGACATTTGGTTGGTTAATCACGCTCACGCACACTCACACCGTTTCCCTTAGGGTGACTCACGCGTGAGCCACGAAAATTTTCGTGAGTCACGACAATTTCGTGTCACGTTAACACCTCTATTCTGGAGATTGTTGTTATCTATCTATATTTTGATGTGGTCTTTATATAGTCTTGTGTCATATTTTAGTCTATTGGCCTGAAATTAAAATGTAGAGTTCTTTACATTCCTAAAATGCTTAGATTTGTCGTCGAGTCGTATAAAAATTAAAATTAGAGTTCTTTTGGACATATAATAGGATACTAATATCGGTCTATTTTTGGAACACTACACTTTAAAATTACAATTGGAATACTGTTAAAATGAGATTTAGGTACACCACCTGGGGTCGACTCCGGAGTCGGATTCAGAGCCGGAGTCGAGCAAAATTGACTGGACTCCACAGCCCTGCTGCTAACTATCAAACAGTTTAAAAAAAATTGTGTACCACAACCTTCCCGTCTATTGTAAAATTCAATTTAAGTTATCTGATTTGGCTTAAATTTGCAGGAAAAGTAAAGTGATTCTGATTGCAATCCTAATTAATTTAGTGGTGGAATTAACAAAATTCTAATCTGTGTCAAATATTGAAAGCGGTAGGCCTATGGGCGTGTTTTTCGTTCCCATTTTGGACACTATGCAACACTGGCAGTTTTACGGTAACGAGCAATGGTATGAGAGAAAAAAATTATTTACTATTATTATATTATTTGTTTGCACTACAAGATATAAAATTCATTATAATATTTATGTTTATATTAAAAATGATTTGTAGTCTAAGAAAAGATCACGGAATTTGTACAAATTCTAAGATCATAAAACAAAAGATTATTTTTATATGGCCAAATAAACTTTTTCAGGTCAAATATATGCAAAGAAATTCAAGAAACCGTTAACCGCCTTAATCATCCCATTCTCAAAAAAACAACAAGTTTTTGCTCGCTTTAGAAATGGCTATATAAGGTTTTGGGTTTTTATTTTATTTTTTTTTTGTTGCCTACAATTAATAAAATTATTAGATTTTTTATTAGTGCTGGTGTTTTGTCATTTTTGCCACCAACACTCGCATCATCCCCCAGACAAGGTTCGTTGCTATGAATTACGGCATTTGAGAAATTTGTTATGCCATAATTGGAGGGACGGACATGTTTTTGTTTTTTTTTTTTTTTTTCAGTCTAAAACACAGTTCAGTGAGCTCAACATATGGAAATGGTGGAGTAAGGAAAGTAGAGCGATCTGAGTTGAGCAAGGTTCGTTGGGCTAAATAGAATGGCCAGTTAGAAAGTCAAATAGCAATAACCTGGCAACAAGCAACGGTGTTCCATTATCAAGAGGTCATTGCTTTGTCATATTTCTATTTTGAAGGGATTAAATGGTTTTGATGATGGCTCTGTTTTTTTTTTGTTTTTCTTTCAATTCGTATCAACAACAACAATTAAAAAAAAATGTTTTAGCAAAAGAACATAAACTAAATACCTTTGCTGATGATGGGTAGAAAGAATTCTTGAATCATTTCAGGTGAAAGAAGTTAAGAACGAAGTGAACAGTTCAACACACAGTGGGAGTAATGGGAATTTTTATTAATTTTTGATTTAATGGAAATTGGTTCGTTGTAAACTGAGGATGAGGCCCTAGACGTTATGTAATATGAGAAAATCCTTCAGGAAGCTCTTGCAGTGTTCCTATTCCTTACACTGTAGTTCCGAAGAAATAGGAGCACTACAAGAGCAATCTTCAAGTAGTAAAAAGAGGACTAAGGAAGACTTTCCATAACTCCTACACGCAAAAAAAATAATCCTCCTAAAGGAAATTTAGACAACAACCATCGTTTTAGCATTTGCTTTGAAAGAACGTTTGTTTGGAAGAAACATTTTATTTTGTTTTAATTTTCTGACTAATTGTATCTTCGCTTACATCATTCTCAATTTCGTTCTTTGCACTTTTTTCGGTTATACAAAAACTTTAGAAGAAATCGAATAGATTTCATATTTAGACAGTAGACCACATAGAGGTCAGGGTATAATAACATTGATCTGCCAAAATATGTGCCTACGAGAAATATTCATTTTAGGCCCCATAAAATATATACCGATCGACTCAGAATCACCTCTTGAGTCGATTTAGCTCTTGGAATCCGCCCGTCTGTTCATGTCCATTTGTTGTTCGCAGGAATCCGATCGCAATTATTAACCGATGATATTTGGTACAGGTTTTTTTTTTGCACAAGGACGAACCCCATCGAATTTGGAATAATACGGATAAGATTTAGATATAGTTCCCATATATATGTACTGATCTTGATAAATGGGGTCATATCACAGTTGGCAGAATTCTACAAAAAATGGTAGATATTTTACTGTTTGATATTTATGTAGGTACAATTCTTAATATTTTGGTAGATTTTGCAAAATATTTCTCTCCAACTAAGGGGTACTTCACAAATATTCTATAGAAATATAATTTTGACAAAATTTTCTATAGAAATAACATTTTGACAACATTTTCTTTAGAAAATGCCTCCATGTGCCGTTAAGACCTTAGTGGAGGAGTCACTGAAAACAAAGACGAAACTCATTATGGGATGCCATGCGAATGCACCTCATAGTATATGGGGAAGTAGTGATACTAATGCAAGGGGAGAGTCTCTAATAGAGTTTATTTTGCGTACTAATCTGGTAGTTTGCAACAAGGGAGATGCCCCAAACTAAATAGGCAAGAGATTTTGGGCATCACCTTGGCCTCGCAAGGACTGAATGAAATGATATCTGAGTGGCAGGTTTTAAGTGAACACAGCTTCTCAGATCATCGCTACATCAGTTTCAAATTTGATGTTCATATCACCAAGACCATATTTCCGCCAAATGTTAGGAAAGCTGACTGGAATAGGTATAGGGAATAGTTCAATATGATGATACCGGAAATAACAGAGACAAATATGAGAAATGTGCAAGATATCGAACACGCAGTGGAGCGGATTACTAAGGCCTTCAACATCTCACTGAAAGCTGCATGCCCTAGAGGGAAGCCAAGGGGGAAAAATCGACCACCATGGTGGTCTACGGAATTAAGTAATATGAGGAAATCCTGCAGGAAGCTCTTTAACAAGGCAAAGTCCACTAGAGCCCCTGAGGATTGGGACACTTACAAGAAGAATCTGAGGGGATACAAGCGAGAACTGAGAAAGGCTCAGCATAACTTTTGGAATGATTACTGCAGCAGTATTGAGAATACGTCCGAGGCTTCCAGACTACGGAAGGTTCTAGCATCCACCAACTCCGCTCCAGGTTTCATTAAAACATCTGAGGGCAATTGGACAACGTCCAGTGAGTAGACGCTGGAGGTAATATTGGACACAAATTTTCCTGGAAATCAGACGGTTGAACCAGGTTCTGGCGGTGCCACAGTGGCTCAGCGGTCATTTCCTATCGAGGAAATTGTATCGGAATCTAGAATAAGATGGGCGTTAAATAGCTTTGGACCATTCAAATCCCCCGGACCTGATGGAATTACTCCGGCGGAGTTACAAGCAGTGACTGACAAAATTATCCCCTGGTTGTCGGCGTTATATAAAGGATGTATCGACTTATCATATATCCCAGGAAAGTGGAGGGAAACAAAAGTCGTTTTCATACCTAAAGCGAGAAAAGCCCTCGAGTGAGAGCGAAGGATTTCCTACCAATCAGCTTATCCTCATTCCTACTTAAGACTCTGGAGAGGATGATAGATATTTATCTTAGAACTAGCATCGATTCTAGTTTGTTCTCGAAACGACAGCATGCATACTCGAAGGGCAGGTCTACTGAGACCGCATTACATGAACTAGTCAGCTTTATTGAAAGCTCACTATCTGTCAAAGAATACACAATCGTGGCGTTTCTACACATCGAAGGGGCGTTCAATAATGTCCATCCGAGCTCGATATTAAATGGACTGACAACTCTGAATATTGATCCATGTATACTTAGGCTGTTCGACGAACTTTTAATGAAGAGACGTATTTCAGCCACGCTAGGACAAGCAAACATACAAAGGTATGTGAACAGAGGCACTCCCCAAGGAGGAGTTCTATCACCTCTTCTTTGGAATGTTGCTATAAATAACCTTCTGGTTAAAAAAAAAGAAAGGATAAAAGTGGTGGCATACGCAGATGATGTGGCTCTAGCAGTCAGGGGAAAATCCTCATCCACAATCAGAGATATTATTCAGAGGGCCCTCCGGATGACTGAGAAATGGGCGAAAGACAATGGTCTTGGGGTAAATCCTGCAAGGACAGAACTAGTCATGTACTGCAAAGATCGCAAAACTCCCACGGTTCGGCCCATTTCCTTAGGGGGTATTGAAATTGCCTTTGGTGAGTGTTCAAAATACCTTGGCGTTATTTTGGACAGGAAGCTGAACTTTAAGCTTAATATTGAAGAAAGGGCGAGAAAAGCAACGGTAGCTTTGTACTCGTGCAAAAAGGCAATAGGAAAAAAGTGGGGACTAAAACCAAAAATTGTGCATTGGCTATACACGCCAGAGGTTAGACCTATAATGCTATATGGTGTTGTAGTCTGGTGGCCGGCACTTCACCAGCCAACAAGTTTAGACAAAGTTCTGCGTATGGCGTGTTTGTGTATCTCAGGCGCATTCAGCAAGGCAGTAACAAATTCCCTTAATGTCATGCTGCATCTATTTTCTTCTTTACTTTTAGTTAATTTTTTCTTGTATAAGATGATGTAATTTCGTGAACTGCAGTTAAAAAGTACAGCAGGGCATTAAAATTTCCTGGTTTTAACAACGCTTTGTGGAAATCTCAAGTGTGGAGTAAAATTTAGTTCAATTTTTGTGGGTGGCAGTTCATTCTTCCTCACTTTTTTTCGGTGTAGAAACAAAATTTTGCAAATAATTAGGTTGTTTGTTTTGTAGTTTGTTTTGTTGAAATTTTCTCCGTAGTCACATAGCACTTCATTACTAACCGATAGTTGCCAAATTTGGCAAAAAGTATTATAAGTCACCACCTTTCAAGTGAGCAAAATTCCATTCAAATGGGTTCAAAGTTAGATAAAACTCCCATATATATGTATCGCCAGATTTTCCCATATATGGCCATAAAACCCTTATTTATGGACCGATCTTACCCAAAGTTGGCAAAACTAATATTGTATAGCACTAACTATACCTGCAGTAAATCATCCAAAATGGTTCAGATTTAGATAGGGTATCACCGATTTTCTCAAATTTGGTCATAATACTCTTAAATATAACTCAATATTGCTTAAATTTCACATTTAAATGTATTAGCCGATCTTATTCAAACTAACATAAACTCAAATAAATATATTGCCCGATTTTCACAAATTTAGATATATTAGCCACACTAATTGAGCGATTTCCTCTTTTTAGTGGCATGCTAACTCTGTTGGTGAAAAATCAAGTATAGCTCCTAATATCAGGCATTTCTGATCTGTTCTAATAAAGCTCACATAAAAATATACCCCTTAACGATCTTAAATATGGAAATGTGGTTTATCTCTCAAACCTATACCAATGATACCTCAAACTGTAATATTCAGTCTCATAAATGTTGTCAGTATTTGTGATATTTTCCCCAAAATGGGGATTTTTTCGAATACTCAATCCGGATATTATCAACAATCACCTCGTCACATATAGCCCCCACTGTGTCAAAAACAAAACACTAAAATCGCACACAGCCAATAAAAAATAAAAACCAAAACAATAGCATGCAGAGAACCACAACTACACGCCGAAAGCAAAACTCGGAAAGCCAAACTCTCGAACTCGAAATTACTGCCAAAAAGTCAATGGACTCTGAAATGTATTCATGATGATGATCTTGAATTCACAACCAGCAACCCAGCAAAATAATAATAAATGCCGAGCTTAGCTAGATGTCAATAACACCAGCACCGTCACCATCATCGACCACTAGAGGCAGCGGCGACTGCGTCAGCCTCAGCAATCGGAATACAATGGCCAAAACCAGCAACTATTTACTATAAACGGTAGAACAACTATTCTCACTCACATACACACATTCTCACACAGCGTACAATGGAAAGCCCGGTCATAACATGGGGGCCAGATCATCTAGCACTGCTACATTCACACATCAGCAGCAACAGTAGAAGAGAGTAGCTTACTCAACTACACTAGACACTTGACAGAACCGGCCCAAGCAAAAAGAAGAAGAAAAAAACACTCACTTCTTTACTACCACCACCAAACCGAAAAAGAAACAAATCTGGAAACACAACCATCTCTTGTTGCTTGATCACCTTTCTGTTGTTTTCTTTAGAACGATCTTTTGGTTCGTTTCTTTCTTTCGTTCTTGGCCAAGCTAACCCAACCAGTCATCCAAGCAAACTACCGAAAAAAATCTTTTAAACCACATTCTATAGAGTCATCATTATCTTCATATCGTCTCCCGGAGAACCCCCCATACATACTTCCATTACAGACATTCGAAACCAGAAACCTGACTTTGATGGCAACGACAAGAAGCCGGCTCTTGCATCATGAAAGACAGTGAGTGAGAGAGATAGGGAGAGGGAGAACAACTGACCACAAAGTCATTAAATACAATCGCACTCACTACTCTCACACATGCCATGAATGTTGACGCAATTTAACGATCATGTTTTTTTGCAAAAACACAACACCATCCACATTTATGTAAATATTCAAGTCATACAAAACCAGAAGAAAGAATGAGGTAACACAAATAATGACAATGATGAAATTTGTCATGCCAGAGAAATGGCAGTAGTAGTCTTCTTTGTGGTGGTAGTGGTATTGAACGTGGTAATGACTATCCATTGGGTATTAGAAAGGTCTACCTTGATTTTCAGTAGCGAGAGACTCTGAAGACATTCACCCGCTTACTCATTAACCTAGAATGGGGACAATCATCGTTCATTTCTTTCAACAATGCTGAGTTCAAAGATTTTATTTTCACGACTTTTTCACCAGATTGCCAATACAAATAAGTGTGATGTTAAGACGCATATGATGATTTATACACAGAAGAAAATAATAAATAAATAAATGGTTTTAATGGGAAAATAAAGTACCTCGAGCGAAAATAAATTAAAACTAAATTTTTTATATTTCCCCAGTGCATTGTTGAAACTGTAAACACTTTATGACCTAGAATATTGTCAAAATTGTGATTTCTATAGAAAATTTTGTCAAAAATTTATTTCTATAGAAAATTTTGTCAAAATTGTGATTTCTATAGAAAATTTTGTCAAAAATTCATTTCTATAGAAAATTTTGTCAAAATTGTGATTTCTATAGAAAATTTTGTCAAAAATTTATTTCTATAGAAAATTTTGTCAAAATTTTATTTCTATAGAAAATTTTGTCAACATTTTATTTCTATAGGAAATTTTGTCAAAATTTTATTTCCATAGAAAATTTTGTCAAAATTTTATTTCTATAGGAAATTTTGTCAAAATTTTATTTCCATAGAAAATTTTGTCAAAATTTTATTTCTATAGAACATTTTGTCAAAATTTCATTTCTATAGAAAATTTTGTCAAAATTGTATTTCTATACGAAATTTTGTCAAAATTTTATTTCTACAGAAGATTTTGTCAAAATTGTGATTTCTATAGAAAATTTTGTCAAAAATTTATTTCTATAGAATATTATGTCAAAATTTTATTTCTACAGAAAAATGTGTCACAATTTTATTTCTATAGAAAATTTTGTCAAAATTTTATTTCTATAGAATATTATGTTAAATTTTATTTCTATAGAAAAATTTGTCAAGATTTTATTTCTATACAAAATTTTGTCACAATTGTGATTTCTGTAGAAAATGTTGGCAACATTTTATTTCTATAGAAAATTTTGTCAAAATTTTATTTCTATAGAAAATTTTGTCAAAATTTTATTTCTGTAGAAAATTTTGTCAAAATTTTATTTCTATAAAAAAATTTGTCAAAATTTTATTTCTATAAAAAATTTTGTCAAAATTTTATTTCCATAGAAAATTTTGTCAAAATTTTATTTCTATAGAAAATTTTGTCAAAATTTTTTTTTTATAGAATATTATGTCAAAATTTTATTTCTATAGAAAATTTTGTCAACATTTTATTTCTATAGAATATTATGTCAGCAATTTTTTTCTATAGGAAATTTTGTAAAATTTTTATTTCTATAGAAAATTTTGTCAAAATTGTGATTTCTATAGAAAATTGTGTCAAAATTTTATTTCTATAGAAAACTTTGCCAAAATTTTATTTCTATAAAAAATTTTTGTCAAAATTTTATTTCCATAGAAAATTTTGTCAAAATGTTATTTCTATAGAATATTATTTTGTCAAAATTTTATTTCTATAAAAAATTTTGTCAAAATTTTATTTCCATAGAAAATTTTGTCAAAATGTTATTTCTATAGAATATTATGTCAAAATTTTATTTCTATTTGTCAAAATTTTACTTCTATTATTTCTCAAAACTTTATTTCTATAGAAAATTTTGTCAAAATTGTGATTTCTGTAGAAAATTTTGTCAAAATTTTATTTCTATAGAATATTTTGTCAACATTTTATTTCTATAGAAAATTTTGTCAAAGTTGTGATTTCTATAGAAATGTTTGTCAAAATTGTATTTCTATAGAAAATTTTATCAACATTTTGTTTCTATAGAAAACTAGCGTAACCCAGCCCGCTTCGCTGTGCCTCCCGAAGCATATTTTCGTTAACTTAGTCAACCATATCCTTCGATTTGAAAACCAATTCGAAAAGATTTGAACTCTTTTAACCCTAGGATAGACTACTTGGTCTGGCCAGACCAAATTTGACTTTGAGTGCTTAGTGATCGAAGGCTTAGCGCCTATCGTAGGGTTAAAGAGTAGGGTCAGGGGAAGTCTGGCACAAAAACTGAAGTACTGATTAATCACATGGTTTATATACCGGAAAATGAAGCACCCTCTACGTTGCCTGTCAACTTCATGTAAATTTAAGTTTTTTACTTAAAAAAGTCTGACAGAGGCCTGTGAAAAGATCATAAAATTATGTACCGAGTTCCCATTTATCGACAATCCTCTACTTTCTATTTTAAAACAAGTATATACGGCCGTAAGTTCGGCCAGGCCGAAGCTTATGTACCCTCCATCATGGATTGCGTAGAAACTTCATCTAAAGACTGCCATCCACAATCGAATTACTTAAGTTGCGGTAACGCTTGCCGATGGCAAGGTATCTTAAATCCTCCTAACACCATCTTCTAAATTGTATGTAAGTCTATACGTGGTATATATTAAACCAAAAAAGATCGATCCAATACGTATATAATTCAGTTTGACAAAGTAGACATAAAATTTTGACAAAATTTTCTACAGAAATAAAATTTTAACAAAATTTTCTATAGAAATAAAATGTTCACAAATTTTTCTATAGAAATAAAAATGTTGACAAAATTTTCTATAGAAAGAAAATTTAGACAAAAATTTCTACAGAAATAAAATTTTAACAAAATTTTCTATAGAAATAAACTTTTGACAAAATGTTCTATAGAAATAAAATCTTGGTAGATTTTTTTTTGGCTCGAGTGGCAACCATGATTATGAACCGAATAAAATTTGAACAAAATTTTCTATAGAAATAAAATTTTGACAAAATTTTCTATAGAAATAAAATTTTGGTAGATTATTTTTGGCTCTAGTGGCAACCATAATTATGAAACGATATGGACCAATTTTTGTGTGATTGGACCAATTTGGGTATGGTTGTTAGCGACCATATACTAACACCACGTTCCTAATTTGAACCGGATCGGATGAATTTTGCTCCTCCAAGAGGCTCCGGAGGTCACATCTGGAGAAGGTTTTATATGGGGGCAATATATAATTATGAACCGATATGGACCAATTCTGGCACGGTTGTTAAAGATCATATACTAACACCATGTTCCAAATTACAACCGGATTGGATGAAATTTGCTTCTCTTGGAGACTTCGCAAGCCAAATCTGGGGATCGGTTTATATGGGGGCTATATATAATTATGAACCGATGTGGACCAATTTTTGCACGATTGTTAGAGACCATATACCAACACCATGTACCAAATTTCAGCCGGATCGGATGAAATATGCTTCTCTTAGAGGCTCCACAAGCCAAATCTTGGGATCGGTTTATATGGGGGCTATATATAATTAAGGACCGATATGGACCAATTTTCGCATGGTTGTTAGAGACCATATACCAATATCATGTACCAAATTTCAGGCGGATCGGATGAAATTTGCTTCTCTTTGAGGCTCCGCAACCCAAATCTGGGGATCGGTTTATATGGGCGCTATATATAATTATGGACCGTTGTGGACCAATTTTTGCACGGTTGTTAGAGACCATATACCAATACCATGTACCAATTTTCAGCCGGATCGGTTGCAATTTGCTCCTCTTTGAGGCTCCGCAACCCAAATACGGGGATCGGTTATATGGGGTCTATATATAATTATGGACCGATGTGGACCAATTTTTGCACGATTGTTAGAGACCATATACCAACACCATGTACCAAATTTCAGCCGGATCGGATGAAATATGCTTCTCTTAGAGGCTCCACAAGCCAAATCTTGGGATCGGTTTATATGGGGGCTATATATAATTAAGGACCGATATGGACCAATTTTCGCATGGTTGTTAGAGGTCATATACCAACATCATGTACCAAATTTCAGCCGGATCGGATGAAGTTTTCTTCTCTTTGAGGCTCCGCAAGCCAAATCTGGGGATCGGTTTATATGGGGGCTATATATAATTATGGACCGATGTGAACCAATTTTTGCATGGTTGTTAGAGATCATATACCAACACCATGTACCAAATTTCAGCCGGATCGGATGAAATTTGCCTCTCTTTTAGGCTCCGCAAGCCAAATCTGGGGATCGGTTTATATGGGGGCTATATATAATTATGGACCGATGTGGACCAATTTTTGCATGGTTGTTAGAGACCATATACCAACACCATATACCAAATTTCAGCCGGATCGGATGAAATATGCTTCTGTTAGAGGCTCCAGAAGCCAAATCTGAGGGTCCCTTTATATGGAGGCTATACGTAAAAGTGGACCGATATGGCCCATTTTCAATACCATCCGACCTACATCGATAACAACTACTTGTGCCAAGTTTCAAGTCGATAGCTTGTTTCGTTCGGAAGTTAGCGTGATTTCAACAGACGGACGGACGGACATGCTTAGATCGACTCAGAATTTCACCACGACCCAGAATATATATACTTTATGGGGTCTTAGAGCAATATTTCGATGTGTTACAAACGGAATGACAAAGTTAATATACCCCCATCCTATGATGGAGGGTATAAAAATCGGGTAAAAGGGAAACCCCTCCTAACCAGATGTCGTAAATTCACGTATCGGATAATTTTGTTCCAATTTTCAAAACGTCGGGCAAGGGGAGGTCCCCCTTCCCGTCTAAATATTAAAAAATCCAGGTACCCCATAATAAATTCATAACCTCACGGCGCGTTCTCTGTAAATCTCAAGTAAATCAGAGAATTTTTGTGTGTTTTTCTGTACTTTAAACAAAAATCGTATAAAGGGGTGGTCCATCTACGCGACCAAATACCGAAAAATAAAGTAGCGGGTCTTTGTCTAGACATCACCCCTAAACTCCCTTGGACATTTCACCCAAATCGGAGAACTTTGGCCCAATATTGACAAAGTTGGGCAAAGGTGATGTCCCCCTGCGCCACCAGATATCAAAAAATGAGGTACCCTATTTTCACCACATGATTTCCCTCTACGTTCTCCGAACATTTTTCATGAGAAAAAATAAAATTATTTTATAACAAAAGCAACTGCGATGAATTCAAATTATAAATTTTTGTAATGTGCGCTGTATGTAAAAAACAGATTTCTCGCTTGTCCGTTGAAACTTTTCTTGAATTTTCTTTGCGATAAACCTCACAAAGCCCGAGACCTTTCCAACGAATGCAAAAACTGTGGAAATCGGTTCGTGCGGTCTGGAGTTGCATCAGAGATGGCGCTGTATGTAAAAAAAGATTTCCCGCTTTTCCGTTGAAACTTTTCTTGAATTTTTTTTTGCTATAAACCTAACAGAGCCCAAGGCCTTTCCAACGAATGCAAAAACTGTGGAAATCGGTTCGTGCGGTCTGGAGTTGCATCAGAGATGGCGCTGTATGTAAAAAAGATTTCCAGCTTTTCCGTTGAAACTTTTCTTGCATTTTCTTTGCTATAAACCTCACAGAGTCCAAGACCTTTTCAACGAATGCAAAAACTGTGGAAATCGGTTCGTGCGGTCTGGAGTTGCATCAGAGATGGCGCTGTATGTAAAAAAAGATTTCCCGCTTTTCCGTTGAAACTTTTCTTGAATTTTCTTTGCTATAAATCTCACAGAGCCCGAGGCCTTTCCAACGAATGCAAAACCAGAACGGACGTGCGTTCTGCAGTTAAAGCGTCAGGAAGGAAACCCCGTCTTATTTTTATATATTTGAATTTGTCAAAGTTTTATTTCTATAGAACATTTTGTCAAAATTGTATTTCTATGAAAATTTTGTCAAAATGTTACTTCTATAGAAAATTTTCCAAAATTAATTTCTATGGAAATTTTGTCAAAATTTTATTTATATAGATTTTTTTTGTTTAGAAAGTTTTGTCAAAATTTTCGTTTTGTAGAAAATTCTTCCAATATTTTATTCCTATTTTGCCAAAATTTTATTTCTATTGAAACTTTTGGGAAAATCTTATTCTTATCGAAAATTTTGCCAAATTGTTTATTTCTATAGAACATTTTGTTAACATTTTATTTCTATAGGAAATTTTGTCACAAATTCACGTTTTATTTCTATAGAAAATTTTGTTAAAATGTTATTTCTGTAGAAAATTTTATCAATTGTGATTTCTATAGAATTTTTTGTCAAAATTTTATTTCTGTAGAAAATTCTGTAAAAAATTTATTTCTATATAAAGTTTTTGTAAAATTTTATTTCCATATAAAGTTTTTGTAAAATTTCATTTCTATAGAAAATTTTGTTAAAACTTTATTTCTATAGAAAATTTAGTCAAATTTTAATTTCTATAGAAAATTTTTGTCAAAATTTTATTTCTATATAAAGTTTTTGTAAAAAATGTTGTCATTTTTTATTTTAACAAAAAATTTTCACAAAATTTTGTTTCTATAGAAAATTTTGTCAAAATTGTATTTTTCTATGCTAAGAAAAATTCGCATTCGTATTTATTTAAGAACAAGACAATATTTTTTTCAGTGTAACGAATATATGATTTTTATTTGCACGTGTTTAAGACGGACTTCTCGTGTTAGTCTAATATCGATGATATATAAATTAATTTGTGTAAATTATGTATTATTAGTAATTAGGAATACTATTATTTCCTTATACTACGATTCGAAATTTGGGAGAAATTGCAGAATTAAAACAAAATGGTTTGGCACCAATTGTTGCAGTCAAGTTTTATTTAATTTTGTATATATAATACCCCACTGTGCGACGGTTATCATATATTCACTTAAATTAAAAATAAAATATTCATTCATTTATTTACAATCGATACGATAAATTATTAATGAATTAATACATGCATGGCTTTATGGGCGAGTTTCCCATTATCTTTGTAATTTAAATTCAGTGGTTAGAAAATAATGGTAAGAGAATTTTCAATGTTTCCAGTGTTTTATGATTCATAATAACGGTGAACATTTACTTACTTTGATATAAATTTTTATACATAGGCATTAAATTGGAATTTCACTTCTTCGTTTGCTTGGTAAAAAATTCTTAAATTGGGTGTATATAAATTCGTACATAAAAAAATATTATTTTCTTCGACGAAAAGAAATTTAACACCGCCCATGAATATCTGGACCTATAAAGACGCTTATTGTCAAGTGGTGTTATTTTGGTACTCAAAGAAAAGTTTAATTTTTTAAGATAAATGATCTGATGTTTATTTCACACTGTAAAATTAGATAGACCCGTTCTAAAGGTTCTGTCTTTAGATTAATGATTTTGGTATTGGTTCTGAGACAAAAAAAAAACGGAGAAATAAGAATGGATGCCAAACCTTTAAGTTTGGGATATTCTATACAATTGACAGTTAGTACGATTTATCAACAACCTTGCAAAACTGTCAGCCCCTCATATATCCTTAGATTTGAAACACGTCTACGATATCTTGACAGGTAATGAATTGTGGATTTATGTGTATGAGCCCGAACAGCAGTCAACATGGGTGTTTCAAGATGTACCAAATCCAACAAATGTTGCTCACGCACGAATCACTTCCAAGCAAATGATCGCTTTAAAAAAAAAAAAATGGACGTGTCCCAATCGTACCACTGGATCAACGCAGAAAAGTCATATCGGCTCAAAGCACTTAATTTTTGAGCACTCAAAACTTCGATTTGATAACTCATAGTCCGACCGTATATAGTCTTGACTTGGTTTCAGTTTCAGTTTCAAAAAATAGCTTTTTCATTTCCCTAAACTGACATACTATAACAAAAGGTAGCTTACTTAAATTCCTACATAACCTACTAGTTCCTGCATCTACAATATCTACTTAAATTCGAATTCAGCATTGTGGCTGATATTTCCGCTTCTGACAATTAACTACACCTAGAGAAGGAATATGATCACCTCAAACATGTTTTAAGAGCAAAATGTTATTTTTGGGTGGTGACCATGTAACATGGTTTTCGCAACCATGTTATTTTCTCGTAAATCATATATCTGATTTCGGCAAGCAGGTTATATTTAACGAGAGAATTACATTTTAGTGACAAACATGTTACATGGTCACCCTACAAAAATAACATTTTGCTCTTGAAACATGTTTGAGGTGATCATATTCCTTCTCTGCGTGTACTTCGATACAAAAAGGGCTCCAAAAATCAGGAGAAATTAAAATAGAGCAATTTCAATTTCCTTTTATGAACTAAATGAATAAATAAAACTTAAAATTAAAACTATATACAATATATATAGTATATTCACTATATACGCTCACTGTGTCGTGCGGTACACAGTGTCCATCGCATCCAACGTACGATGCCTCCTATAATAAAACAGCAGGGTCTCACCATCATATAACCTGCCCCCCCTTTCAACCTAAGAAGCACCGCTGGTGGCAAGTGCCTCCTGCCCAACATCGTCTCAACGTCATCCCCACAGGTCAAGTACTCCGAAACGAGCCTATTGTCAACGTCCCCACATCCACGCAAAAATCCCAAGGCAAGTCCGACCACAAAACGTTCAAACCTAGGAAAAGCCACAGCATCGTACAATTCCCTATTAGACGGATAGCTGAAAGAACCATCCTCCATCACCCTACACACAAAAAAATAAAATATGTATTTGTACATAATTTTGTACATTTTTATAAATTTATGGACTTTTTCATAAAAAATTTGTACACCTACATAATAGGGACGGTTTCATAAAATTAATGAAACTTTACTTAATATATCAAAAATACTGGTTTTATCTTAGCGTGAGAGAGCCACAACTTAGAGTTATTCTCATGTGTATACAATACAAGCATATAATACGAGACAAAACAAGTACATACGGCCGCAAGTTCGGCCAGGCCGAATCTTATGTACCCACCACCATGGATTGCGTAGAAACTTCTACGAAAGACTGTGATTTAGTTCATACATGGTATATATTAGACAAAAAAGTTATGTATAGTTAAGTCTACAAATAATAACGAATCGATATGGACTTTTTGTACGCAGAGAGCAAGAATTTAAATATGGGGGTCGCTTATATGGGGCCTATATACAATTATGAACTTGATATGGACCAATTTTTGTGTGATTGGGGATCGATTTATCTGAGTGCCATATATAACTATAGACCGATATGGACCTAGTTAGGCATGGTTGTTAACGACCATATACTAGCACAATGTACCAAATTTCAACTCACTCGGATGAAATTTGCTCTTCCAAGAGGTTCCAAAACCAAATCTCGGGATCGGTTTATATGGGGCTATGTACAATTATGGACTGATATGGACCACTTTTGGCATGGTTGTTAAATATCATATACTACAACCACGTACCAAATTTCAAGCTGATCGGATGAATTTTGCTTCTCCAAAAGGCACCGGAGGTCAAATCTGGGGATCGGTTTATATGGGAGTTATATATAATTATGGACTGATAGGAACCAATTCCTGCATGGTTGTTGGATACCATATACTAACATCACGTACCAAATTTCAACCGAATGGCAAGAATTTTGCTCTTCCAAGGGGCTCTGGAGGTCAAATCTGGGGATCGGTTTATATGGGGCCTATATATAATTATGGACCGATATCGACCAATTTTTGCATGGGAGTTTGAGGCCATATATTATCACCACATACCAAATTTCAACTGAATCAGATGAATTTTGGTCTTCCAATAGGTTCCGGAGGTCAAATCTGGTGATCGGTTTATATGGGGGTTATATATAATTATGAACCGATGTGGACCAATTTTTGCATGGTTGTTATAGACCATATACTAACATAACGTACAAAATTTCAGCCGGATCGGATGAAAATTGCTTCTCTTAGCGGCCTCGCAAGCCAAATCGGGGGATCGGTTTATATGGGGGTTATATATAATTATGGACCGATGTGGACCAATTTTTGCATGGTTGTTAGAGACCATATACTAACACCATGTACCAAATTTCAGCCGGATCGGATGAAATTTGCTTCTCTTAGAGGCCTCGCAAGCCAAATCGGGGGATCGGTTTATATGGGGGCTATATATAATTATGGACCGATGTGGACCAATTTTTGCATGGTTGTTAGAGACCATATACTAACACCATGTGCCAAATTTCAGCCGGATCGGATGAAATTTGCTTCTCTTAGAGGCCTCGCAAGCCAAATTTTGGGGTCCGTTTATATGGGGGCTATACGTAAAAGTGGACCGATATGGCCCATTTGCAATACCATCCGACCTACATCAATAACAACTACTTGTGCCAAGTTTCAAGTCGATAGCTTGTTTCGTTCGGAAGTTAGCGTGATTTCAACAGACGGACGGACGGACGGACATGCTCAGCTCGACTTAGAATTTCACCACGACCCAGAATATATATACTTTATGGGGTCTTAGAGCAATATTTCGATGTGTTACAAACGGAATGACAAAGTTAATATACCCCCCATCCTATGGTGGTGGGTATAAAAAAACGAAACAGAACGTTTTTATACTCACCACCATAGAATGGTGACGGGGTATAATAAGTTTGTCATTCCGTTTGTAACGCATCGAAATATCGATTTCCGACTATATAAAGTATATATATTCTTGATCAGGGAGAAATTCTAAGACGATATAAGCATGTCCGTCTGTCCGTCTGTCTGTCTGTCTGGCTGTCTGTTGTAATCACGCTACAGCATTCAATAATGGAGCTATCGTCCTGAAATTTGGCACAGAATCGTCTTTTGTCTGCGCGCAGGTCAAGTTCGAAGATGGGCTATATCGGGCCATGTTTTGGTATAGCCCCCATATAAACCGACCTCCCGATTTGGGGTCTTTCGCTTATAGAAACCGTAGTTTTCATCCAATTTGCGCGAAATTGAAAATCTAGAGATATTTTGGGACCTTGAAGAGGTGTGTCAAAAATGGTGAGTGTCGGTCCATGTTTTGGTATAGCCCCCATATAAACCGACCTCCCGATTTGGGGTCTTTCGCTTATAGAAACCGTAGTTTTCATCCAATTTGCGCGAAATTGAAAATCTAGAGGTATTTTGGGACCTTGAAGAGGTGTGCCAAAAATGGTGAGTATCGGTCCATGGTTTGGTATAGCCCCCATATAAACCGACTTTCCGATTTGGGGTCTTTCGCTTATAGAAACCGTAGTTTTCATCCAATTTGCGCGAAATTGAAAATCTAGAGATATTTTGGGACCTTGAAGAGGTGTGCCAAAAATGGTGAGTGTCAGTGCTTGTTTTGGTATAGCCCCCATATAGACCGATCTCCCGACTTTACTTCTTGGGCTTATAGAATCCGTAGTTTTTATCCAATTTTCCTCAATTTCAAATTCTAGAGGTATTTTAGAACCATAAAGAGGTGTGCCAAAAATGGTGAGTAGCGGTCCATGTTTTGGTATAGTCCCCATATAAACCGATCTCCCGATTTTTCTTTTTGGGCTTATAGAATTCGTAGTTTTTATCCAATTTGCCTGAAATTTAGAACTAAATCCAGAATCTGATATAGTCCTCATAGGTGAAATCTTTAAATTTATCATCGGGAAGTGTCCTCAAGCCCTCCTGAAATTTCAAAGGAAACCCTAATAATTGGTTCATGGTGGTGGGTATTTAAGATTCGGCCCGGCCGAACTTACTGCTGTATATACTTGTTTATAAATGGGTTCATACATTTGACCAATTGTGCAGGCATTAAGAATCAGAAATCTAAATGCAAAGTTACATGTAATGCATGAAGTTTTTATTATGTATAAGTTCATACTTTTCAATGACAAAAATATGTATACTTCATTTATAATATTAAAAATTCCAATTATATTATGTATACATTCGTAGCTAATGAAAACCTGCATTTTTATTTTATGAATTGTTTTCATATAATTTATGAATCCCGTGTTTGGAAATTTTTTGTGAACACTATTCATAAAATAAATGTATTATTTTTTTGTGTGTAGTCCGAAGCCCCACACTGAAAAAACAGTGAACCCTTTTCCATTGCAAAATGAACTAAACTGTGGTAATATTGACCATGATTTAGCCCTTAAGATTTTTTTCAACTTGTCTAGTTTATAATTCTCTTAAATTGTAGTTCATCTATAACATTGTATTTTAGTTCATTTTTACAACACCATAAGATTTATATACCCCTACCAAGTTAAGAAGTCAGTATTATTTTGGTTTACTCTCTTATTTTTAGGGAAACCTGATAATAAAAATTGGTTATCAGTCTCTTTAAAATCTCGACGACTAAACTATTTTTAAATCAATCATTCCACAGTACAGAGAAATTAAATAATTAAAGGAAAAACAAACCGTTTTACTATTATGGACATTTTCATACATTAAAATTAAACTTTCTTTAAGCAAAAGTACTTTATTATAAAAACTTATGATGAAAGTCCTTAATACAATGTTTTTTGTGAATAAAAATTATGACCATGTGGAACAAGAAAGTAGTTCATTTGAACTCCCTGTTTGGACATTTTGACTTATCCGTTTTTTATTCATCGTAGGTAAATTTTTCACATATCTTGCTGAAAAAAATGGAAGCAATAATGGAAATTGTTAAAAATTAACACCATGTAATAAAATATAATTTTTTAATTCTTTATTTTAGCTTGTAACTTACCATATGTGGGGGCATTTTATCAAATGGTGTAAGGAATTCAACTTTTATTTGGAAAACGTATCTCATAAAATTTGTACCTGAAACAATTAGAGAAATAATGAAGTATTCTAAATAAACTCATAAAACTGTGTTGTTATCGATGTGAAGAATATAATAAAATATATATTCTAATTGAAAGAAAGCCAAAGTTTTAATATAAAACTTACCAATTCTCTATTAAATTGTACGCTGAGGGGAAATATAAAAAGTTGTCCAAATTTATTTGGGCTATTCTGAAATTAAATATTTATTTTTTACATTAAATAGAATTATTAAATAGGTTTCCAAAAAATCTAATGAAAAAATAATATTATGCATCAAAAAAAAAAAAACAAATATTCTGGTTAAAAGAAAGTTAAAGAATCCTTACCAATTCACTATTAAATTACAAGCAAAGGAGTGCTAAATTTTTTTCAAATTTTTAAGGGGTTACTCTGAAATTAAATATTTGTTTTTTACAATAAAAATATTACATTGGTTTCCAAAAAAATTGATTAAAGAAATACTAAAATAAGGTATTAAAAACCTGTTATTTTGATGATAAAAAGGTCATAAAAACGTAAATATTCTAGTTGAAAGAAAGCCAAATTTTAAAAAAAAAGTTTACCAATTCTCTATTTTCGAACCCATCTGGAGTTGCTCTGAAATTAAATATTGCTTTTACAACAAAGAAAAACATTAAACTGGTTTCCAAAAAAAATCTCGACGACTAAACTATTTTTAAATCAATCATTCCACAGTACAGAGAAATTAAATAATTAAAGGAAAAACAAACCGTTTTACTATTATGGACATTTTCATACATTAAAATTAAACTTTCTTTAAGCAAAAGTACTTTATTATAAAAACTTATGATGAAAGTCCTTAATACAATGTTTTTTGTGAATAAAAATTATGACCATGTGGAACAAGAAAGTAGTTCATTTGAACTCCCTGTTTGGACATTTTGACTTATCCGTTTTTTATTCATCGTAGGTAAATTTTTCACATATCTTGCTGAAAAAAATGGAAGCAATAATGGAAATTGTTAAAAATTAACACCATGTAATAAAATATAATTTTTTAATTCTTTATTTTAGCTTGTAACTTACCATATGTGGGGGCATTTTATCAAATGGTGTAAGGAATTCAACTTTTATTTGGAAAACGTATCTCATAAAATTTGTACCTGAAACAATTAGAGAAATAATGAAGTATTCTAAATAAACTCATAAAACTGTGTTGTTATCGATGTGAAGAATATAATAAAATATATATTCTAATTGAAAGAAAGCCAAAGTTTTAATATAAAACTTACCAATTCTCTATTAAATTGTACGCTGAGGGGAAATATAAAAAGTTGTCCAAATTTATTTGGGCTATTCTGAAATTAAATATTTATTTTTTACATTAAATAGAATTATTAAATAGGTTTCCAAAAAATCTAATGAAAAAATAATATTATGCATCAAAAAAAAAAAAAACAAATATTCTGGTTAAAAGAAAGTTAAAGAATCCTTACCAATTCACTATTAAATTACAAGCAAAGGAGTGCTAAATTTTTTTCAAATTTTTAAGGGGTTACTCTGAAATTAAATATTTGTTTTTTACAATAAAAATATTACATTGGTTTCCAAAAAAATTGATTAAAGAAATACTAAAATAAGGTATTAAAAACCTGTTATTTTGATGATAAAAAGGTCATAAAAACGTAAATATTCTAGTTGAAAGAAAGCCAAATTTTAAAAAAAAAGTTTACCAATTCTCTATTTTCGAACCCATCTGGAGTTGCTCTGAAATTAAATATTGCTTTTACAACAAAGAAAAACATTAAACTGGTTTCCAAAAAAAATTAATTAACAAATAATAATATACGTAAAAATTTTATTTTTAAAAGAAAGCCATATTAAAAAAACAATACTTACCAATTTATGACTAAACTATACGCTGAGATATAACAAAAATGTTCCAAATTCATCTGGAATTGAATATTAATTTTTTACATTGAATAATAAAAATTTCAATACACTTTCAATTTCAACATATTTTCCTAAATATTCTTAATAACTTTTCTCTAAACTACCGATAAAATATTAATAACTTTCATTTAAAAGGTTTAATAAACAAACACCAATATATGTCTCAAAATTCCAAAATATTACATGCCTTTATATTCCCCTGTTGCTTATTAAAAGATGCAACAGCCCACGCCAACGCCAACTATACAACTGAAGCATGCCAAACAAAACCAAGCAAAGCCAAAACATTCCTACAACAACAAAAACACATGTGCCTTTATTGAAAACAACACCTCATCCAGCCAAATAAACCATCCACGAATAACAAACACACACACAAACCACTAAATGAACAAAAATAAAAACAACCCCACGCTCATGTATACACAACAAAACTCAAGTAACATCATCTTTACATTAATCACATTCCATTATGCCGATAAAGATCTCTGTACTATGCATTAGTTCATCGCATCTGCTGACAATTTACTCTAAGAATAATATTCGTAAAGGCACACCAGTTTATGAACGATGAAACATTTAACTTAAAATTTGCAAAAACTTCATGAAATGTTATCTACCATTTTTGACGAAAATGTCTATAAATTTAATTACATGTGAACTAAAAATATTTCATTGGGTAATTTTATACCAACAATTATTAACTATAGGAATTGTCAGTAAGAAATTGCTATCCACTTTCAAGTTCATTTTTCGTAAAAAAATATTTTCTCATACAAAAAAATCTTATAGTAAATTGCACTTATTATTTAGAAAGTACTTTACATTTCACAAGTAGTTTTATAGCATGACAAACGAATTTTTAACTACCAGTTAAGAAATTTTTTAAGGAAACTTCCATCGTATTTTGTAGGCCATGAACTAAACGATTGCTACTTAGAATTTGTAAAATTTCCTTTCGAGTAGTTAATTTTCGTTGAAGATACGAAAAATGAACTAAAATTCTGGAAAATTCTTGTAATAAATTATTGTAAAAATCTTCTTAAATTTACGAGACACTTTTTTTTCTGTGCAGACAGGACTTAAGAACCTTCCTCTCCCATAGCCTAATCCACTCCATGGCTGCTGACTGCTGGGTCTGACCACCTGACGGTAGATGACCAATCTAACCTCCTTGGACAAGCCACCCCTTGTAACGATCCCCCTTCTTGGTCTGATCTCCTCTGACTTTGGCTACCTAATGGCTGGGGCCATGCTCAGTCTTGGGGCGGTTCTTAGTCAGAGAAGATAGTTTTGGATACATTATCATAAACTAAAAGTGTACAATAGGTAGCCTGTTAATATAGTGTTCATGTAGATAAATTAATAGAATGACAGTACTATTTTGGTATTAAATCCACTTTGCCCAGGGTGTTATATGGCATACATCTTACCTCTGATTAGGCTAACCTTTCCTTTCGCGAATCCCAAACAAAATTTAGAATTTCATATTAAATTTCATTTAAAACAATGGAAGTAAGTGTCGTAGATTAAACATATGAACGTATAACAAATGAGAGGTCTTATAGTTGATTGAGTATAATGGCATATAAAATGATAAATTTATGTATGGATATATATAAAATATTAGTAAACTATATGTTTTGACTAAAAGGTATAATAATATGTATAACAACGAAATAGCGAGCTAATTCCATATGTATGAGAATGTCAAATACGGTTGACTTACCATTTAAAATCCATCGCAGTCCTCAGGCCTGATGAAGGAGGATAGTGAAGTCGGGGCTTTATAATTTTAGGATCGAATTAACTCGCTCGAAGTGTACGTTCAGTGGAGGTAAATTAGTTGTGAACAACAAAATGTATTAAATTAAGATAAAGCTCTATTATTTTAATCTTGCATAGACAGGGGATGGTTTCAGATACAATTATCAATCTTGCATTTACAGCGATATAGTTCCCGAGATAATTCAGAGACACTTTTATTTGTCGGAAGATTAAATATTGTTGATTTGGTATTTACGAGGACGATATGTAGTATGAACCAAATGATCTTTGATCTTCCTTTACCAGGTTTGTTACTGGGATTCTTGAAATTCACCCACGTAACGGCAATTTACAATTTTTCTAAATTGCTGTCCTCTACGGCTAAGGGCTGCTTGGCTATCCGTAAAATTAAGATTTGTTCCTGCCGCAGGCCCAACTGGTCGATATTCGTAGCTATATATTTTTGGAGTTCTATATTTATACCCTTCACCACTACTGTGGTACAGGGTATAATAAGTTTGTGCATTTGTATGTAACGCCAAGAAGGAGTAATCATAGACCAACCTTTTAGTATACGGATCGGCGTAGAATTAAATTCTGAGTCGATTTAGCGATGTCCGTCTGTCTGTCTGTTGATGTATTTTTGTGTGCAAAGTACAGCTCGCAGTTTTAGTCCGATTGTCCTAAAATTTGGTATAGGGTCCTGTTTCGGCTCAAAGACGATCCCTATTGATTTTGGAAAAAATCGGTTCAGATTTAGATATAGCTGCCATATATATTTTTCACCGATCTGGTCATAATTGGCGTGTATATCAACCGATCTTCCTCAAATTCCGTACATCCGAATATTTTATGAGTCTCGAAAAACTTGCAAAATATCAGCAAAATCGGTTCAGATTTAGATATAGCTTCCATATATAGCTTTCGCCCGATTTACACTCATTTGGCCACAGAGGCCAATTTTTTGCTCCGATTTAGTTGAAATTTTGCATAGGGAGTAGAATTAGCGTTGTAACTATGCGTGCCAAATTTGCTTGAAATCGGTTCAGATTTGGATATATCTCCCATATAAAGCTTTCGCCCGATTTACACTCATATGACCACAGAGGCCAATTTTTAACTCCGATTTAGTTGAAATTTTGCACAGGGAGTAGAATTAGCATTGTAGCTATGCCTGCCAAATTTGGTTGAAATCGGTTCAGATTTAGATATTGCTCCCATATATATGTTTTTCTGATTTCGACAAAAATGGTCAAAATACCAACATTTTCCTTGTAAAATCGCCACTGCTTAGTCGAAAAGTTGTAAAAATGACTCTAATTTTCCTAAACTTCTAATACATATATATCGAGCGATAGATCATAAATAAACTTTTTCGAAGTTTCCTTAAAATTGCTTCAGATTTAAACGTTTCCCATATTTTTTTACTAACATTGTGTTCCACCCTAGTGCATTAGCCGACTTAAATTTTGAGTCTATAGATTTTGTAGAAGTCTATCAAATTCTTCCAGATCGAGTGATATTTAAATGTATGTATTTGGGACAATATATAGCCCCCAACACATTTGACGGATGTGATATGGTATCGAAAATTTAGATCTACAAAGTGGTGCAGGGTATAATATAGTCGGCCCCGCCCGACTTTAGACTTTCCTTACTGGTTTTTTTAATGTATTTTTGGTATTTTTCCAATTAATTTTCAAGTATAAATTTCTTTTCTATTTTCTTCTTTCGACATAAAAATTTTATGACTCCTTTCTCTCCCTTTTTTCCAATCTCCTCAATTTTTTTTCTTTTGACACATTTTAAAATTTTTTCAAAAATTTTCTATTTCATTTCAACAGCTCCTATAATTTTTAATTTTTTTCAAGTAGAACTTTTCGTCGCCACAATCCTTCTTACACCCTCATGCGAAGCAGATGGTGAACCCGAAGTACACCTTCTTCGCCTTGGACAGTGCATGATCAACATGCCTGCGAAACTCCAACTTGCCATCAAATACCAACCCAGGTATTTGATGGTATCAGCGACCTCAATGCCACCTCCGCCGACGCACAGTGGTCGATCCCTTTGGCCAAAAATAAAAAATCAAAGTTAGAAATTTGTCAAAAAGTATGGCATCGCTGTTTCTTATGCAAACAAGGTTTTACAATGTGTATTTGTTTTAGTTTTATTCCATCTGTACTCTTTAAGAACGGCTTCAAAAGAGAGAGCAAGTAAGCAGTTTTTTAAAGTGTGAAAAAGTATATAATTAAGTGCACTTTTAAATAAATAAAACAAAAGAAAGAAAAATTATATCGAAATAAATCGAAATGAATTTTGAACTAAATGGTATTAGCTATATTTTAAAATAAAAACATATGCACTAACTTATATACCCTGTTCCACAGTGTGGCGCAGGGTATAAAAATGTATAAAACTTGTTATAAAATCAATTTTTGTCAGTCTATATATGTGAGTTTTATGTAGAGTTTTAGTTGTGCCCCCCCCCCTGAAGACTCCAATGGGATTTTTTGTTAGTTAATATTTCAAGATTCAAAATTGATAAAAATCAGCTGCTTTCTTTTGCCCCTCTTTGTGTTATCTTCCTAATACCGAAGTTGTCTTGTTTCTTTATATCCAAATATGAATTTTGTGTGGTGTTTGTTAACAATATTTTACACTGAAAATGTACATTTGATGACTTTTCTTATGTATTTTGATCTGCTGAATTTGAAAATTAAGGTTAACATTTTTTTATGAAACCGTTTTTGAGATATCCCGTTATTTTTAGTTTTTCTGACTTTTTTCTCTAAACAAACGGAAATGTCCGAGCCGGAAATGTCCGATTATATCGTTGTTTGTACTTGAATGCAAGGTATTGAGATGTCGAACAAACGTGTATAATAAGATCTATGATAAGTTAAGTGGTTCAAAATATTTCGATAAAAATAGGGCGAATTTTCAAAACAATCCTGTTTTACAACTTCATGAAAATCGGATTAAAACTACTGCCCTTGGAGTAAAATCGTGAGATCGGTCTATACGTGGGCTATACCAACACATGGGCTGATTCACCTCATTTCCGTTACATCTATTTGTGATCTTAAAATAACTCTAGATTTTAAATTTAGGCAAATCGGATAGAAATTACGTTTTCTAGAAGCCCAAAAAATAAAATCGGAAGATCAGTATATATAGGGGCTATACTAACACATGAACCTATAACCATCATTTTCTTCTACCAAAACATGGACCTATACAAACCTTTTTAGCCAACCTACTTTTGGTCCTAATATACCTTTAGATTTTAATTTTCAGACAAATCGGATAGAAAATACAGTTTCTAGAAGCCCAAGAAGTAAAATCGAGAGATCGGTCGATATGGGGGGGCTATACGAAAACGTCATCAATCAATCCCATTTTATCATTAAATAGTCCTGACATAATTATAAAGCAGTGACCGAAGTTTCACGATGAAACCTATACTGGAAGTATTTTTGGCCGCTAACTCCATATAGCACCGACACCTGTGCGACGTCGGCCTGAAGGTCCTAAAGTTGGGATAAACATCCCCCGTACGACCCCTAAACACCATGGCCGAACACTTCGACACATTGAGCGAAAGGCTCCACCTCGTGAAATAGCCGTGCAACACATCCAGATGGACGTTAGGCGCACCAGCCACCAAGCTGGCCCTGGGCCCCGAACAGGCAACCAAAACATCGTCAGCATAAGCCACCTTGACACTGAGCGAGCGTCCCCTTAGGAAACTTGCAACCAGCCTGCACGTCTGCTCGTCAAAACCGAAAGACTTTATTTTGAAAAACAATCCGTCATGCCAGACCAAATCGAAGGCCGTAGAGAGATCCAAACCGACAGCCATAGTGCCATGCCTCCTATCGAAGCCACGGACAACAGAACCGGACAAGACAGAGAGGGCGTGAGCAGAAGAGAGCCCCGACCTAAATCCAAATTGCGAATCGCAAAGAACCCCCGCCCTCGACAAACCCCTCAACCCTTCTCAAGATAAAAACCTCAAACAGCTTCACAAAAGCGGAAAGAAGCGAAATGGGCCTATAGCCCGAGCAAGAACCAGGATAAGAACCCGGCTTGGGAACAGGAACCACCTAGCCACCCTCCAGGCAGCCGGAAAATACCCCAAATTAAGGCAGTGGCACAACAAGACACACAAAAAGGACCTAACCACATCACCCGCCCTTTTCAAAGCTACATCCGGGGCCCCAAAAATTCCCCGACCGAAGACGGCTTGATAAAACCGCCCTCACGCCAGAGAGAATCGTCCCCGATCACGGAGCCATCAGCCGCAAAGTCGCCAGAAAACGAGAAAACTTGGTACGGAATGACTCCTTATTATACTTGAGCGTAAAAAATAAAATGAGAGGTCATCGTTTATCGACACCTGAGAAAGCGATTAATGCGCTCACAATGCATATTTTGGAGATACCCCAATCAGAGTAACAAAAGTGCTTCAATAATTGGTTCAAAAGTGTATAGATCTTAATGGGGAATATTTTGAAAAATAATAAAGCTATTTTCGATGATTAATATATGTGTTTGTTCTCTAATCCCGAAATAGAAAAGGCAACCATCTTAGTCTGCCATTTTTTTGTCTAACATAGACTCTTAAGAAGTTTTAAGACACTTTGCCATTTGAAACTGTTATTACAATCTAATGATTGTGGTTGATTGTCTTTATGTTAGTAGGACATTGTTTCTCAAGAATACCGAGTTGGCAACACTGCTGCTAATACATACCATATGTTTTCATATTCTCTAGTACATCTCTGCGGCCGTACAATTATTTGAGGTGAATATTACCACGGCTATCAATCTCATAGAGAGAAAGTGTGTGAGAGGGAGAGAGTTGATGGTTTCTTACAGTTTGAAATTCTTCGAAACGCTTTATATAAAGGTTTAAATAAATATTAATTTCATTTCTATGCTATGTCTGTCAACTTAGCATACTAAATTTGATGTTAACGAAATATCTTCAGATATGCTATGATATCAAAGTAATTTACATGATTTCAATAATGAAATTTTAAGCTCAATTTAATATTTTAGTCATACTGATATTAGATATTCAATTTAATTTTCAAGAACATTATCACAAACCATTCCATCCATACATCTTCCATTGCCAACGCCTACACCCATCAGCTTCAAAAAGAAATCACACGGGCCTTTTTGTATATCGTCATGGAAGAACAAATTTCAAAATATTATGCACCAAAATGAGCCTCACGATGCGATATTCTTGTGAGTGAAGAAAGAACTCGTGTAGACGATTCAATTAAATTAAAAGGTTTATTTATGTTACGCAGCAATAACAGGCAAAACGCAATAAAACAAACAACAACAACAGCAATAACCCAAAAGGAAATATAATAACAAGACTTACTTACGAGCTTATGGAATGGATGAATTCCATTGGCAACGACAATTCCCCTCATTATTCTGGCAGAACCTGGGACCATCAAAGAACCCAAGTACCATTAAGACAGAATTTTTTTTTAAAGGTTTACTGTCACGGCAGAGGGTCGTCAATATGAAGCAGCAGCAACAACAACAACAACACCAACAAAAGGAGAAATTCTCCCACCATAAATTATGTTTCCTGTGATAATAAACAAATTGTGTTATTATCATAAAAATGAATCTCGTTCTCGCATATGAACGCATGAATATGTAGGTATACCTCATGGGGTGAGGAAAGTGGGTTTCAAATGTGTGATGTGCTCTATTCGTTTTTGTTGTTTTGGTTGTCCTCAAAAAATGGGTCTGTTTGCCCTGCTGACTTGGCTGAATATGGTCGATAGATGAAATCCATCCAAGTCATTGCAACTGAGAGCCCAGTCCCTCTCCCAAGTTTTGTCATTTGTATTCCCTTCATCGAATACCTAGGCCATCCAACCAGTTCACGTTTAAAAAAAAAAACAAAGAAAGGAAAAGAAACTCGTGTGTAATAAGAGATACACCCTCATAATCATTGGCGTAAAGAACTTCTCATTCATGGCTTAATTTCAAGCTAAATCAGGCGGCAAAAAAGGATGACGGTGCACAAAATTACTGTCGATATGAAGAGGTGTATGTGAGAAACGAATTAAAAAAAAACCATAGCCGTGGTTGATCAGAAAACAATGGGAGGGTTGATGGTGAGTTATATTTGACAATACTATCGAAATCAAATGAACTGTCCCCAAAAATTCATTCTAGAAATGTTGCTGTTTTCATTTCACAATTTGGCAACCCTAGTGTTACAATCTGGCAATCAGCGAAAATAAAAACCAGAGAGAATAAAAGGACAAGAGGACGAAACTGTAAAGCGAAGCTGCGTTAGTAGGTGGTAGTCATAAGGAAAATTTCTCTAATATCATGCAGTTTTTATCGGCGCTTCATATTATGCATATTATTTTTATATAGTACCAACCTTGAAATGACCAAATCGTGTCAACATTTGACGTCTGTAAGTCAATTAGTTTGTGAGATAGAGCGTCTTTTGTGAAGCAAATTTTGTTATTGTGAAAAAAATGAAAAAAAAGGAATTTCGTGTGTTGAAGAGAAAATACTGTTTTCTGAAGGGAAAAAATACGGTGGAAGCAAAAACTTGGCTTGATAATGAGTTTCCGGACTCTGACCCAGGGATATTCAAGCATGGTGAAATGAGCACGGAGGACGGTGAACGCAGTGGACGCCCGAAAGAGGTGGTTACCGACGAAAACATCAAAAAAAATCCACAAAATGATTTTGAATGACCGTAAAATGAAGTTGATCGAGATAGCAGAGGCCTTAAAGATATCAAAGGAACGTGTTGGGCATATCATTCATATATATTTGGATATGTGGAAGCTCTGTGCAAAATGGGTGCCGCGCGAGCTCACATTTGACCAAAAACAACAACGTGTTGATGATTCTGAGCGGTGTTTGCAGCTGTTAACTCGTAATACACCTGAGTTTTTCCGTCGATATGTGACAATGGATGACACATGGCTTCATCACTACACTCCTGAGTCCAATCGACAGTCGGCTGAGTGGACAGCGACCGGTGAACCGTCTCCGAAGCGTGGAAAGACTCAAAAGTCCGCTGGCAAAGTAATGGCCTCTGTTTTTTGGGATGCGCATGGAATAATTTCTATCGATTATCTTGAGAAGGGAAAAACCATCAACAGTGACTATTATATGGCGTTATTGGAGCGTTTGAAGGTCGAAATCGCGGCAAAACGGCCCCATATGAAGAAGAAAAAAGTGTTGTTCCACCAAGACAACGCACCGTGCCACAAGTCATTGCGAACGATAGCAAAAATTCATGAATTGGGCTTCGAATTGCTTCCCCACCCACCGTATTCTCCAGATCTGGCCCCCAGCGACTTTTTCTTGTTCTCAGACCTCAAAAGGATGCTCGCAGGGAAAAAATTTGGCTGCAATGAAGATGTGATCGCAGAAACTGAGGCATATTTTGAGGCAAAACCGAAGGAGTACTACCAAAATGGTATCAAAAAATTGGAAGGCCGTTATAATCGTTGTATCGCTCTTGAAGGGAACTATGTTGAATAATAAAAACGAATTTTGACAAAAAAAATGTGTTTTTCTGTGTTAGACCGGGGACTTATCAGCCAACCTGTTATCATACAGTTTGGATTTAGAACTACTTTGTAGTAACAAATGTTCTTTTTAAACCCTGCTCCACACTGTGGAACAGGGTATTATAAATTAGTGCATATGTTTGCAACACCCAGAAGGAGACGAGATAAACGCATGGTGTCTTTGGCAAAAATGCTAAGGGTGGGCTCCTGAGTCGATATAGCGATGTCCGTCTGTCCGTGAACACATTTTTGTAATCAAAGTCTAGGTCGCAGTTTTAGTCCAATCGACTTCAAATTTGGCACAAGTATGTGTTTTGGCTCAGAATAGATCCCTATTGATTTTGGAAGAAATCGGTTCAGATTTAGATATAGCTCCCATATATATATTTCGCCCGATATGGACTTATATGGCCCCAGAAGCCAGAGTTTTACCCTAATTTACTTAAAATTTTGCACAAGAAGAACAATTAGTACTATAGTCAAGTGTGCCGAATTTTATTGAAATCAGTTCAGATTTAGATATAGCTCCCATATATATCTTTCGCCCGATATGGACTAATACGGTCCCAGAAGCCAGAGTTTTACCCCAATTTGGTTGAAATTTTGCACAGGGAGTAGAATTAGCATTGTAGGTATGCGTGCCAAATTTGGTCGAAATCAGTTCAGATTTAGATATAGCTCCCATATATAGCTTTCGCCCGATTTACACTCATATGACCACAGAGGCCAATTTTTTGCTCCGATTTACTTGAAATTTTGCACAGGGAGTAGAATTAGCATTGTAGCTATGCGTCCCAAATTTGGTTGAAATCGGTTCAGATTTAGATATATCTCCCATATATAGCTTTCGCACGATTTACACTCATATGACCACAGAGGCTAACTTTTTAACTCCGATTTAGTTGAAATTTTGCACAGGGAGTAGAATTAGCATTGTAGCTATGCGTGCCAAATTTGGTTGACATCGGTTCAGATTAAGATATAGCTCCCATATATATGTTTTTCTGATTTCGACAAAAATGGTCAAAATACCAAAATTTTCCTTGTAAAATCGCCACTGCTTAGTCGAAAAGTTGTAAAAATGACTCTAATTTTCCTAAACTTCTTATACATATATATCGAGCGATAAATGATAAATAAACTTTTTCGAAGTTTCCTTAAAATTACTTCAGATTTAAACGTTTCCCATATTTTTTTTACTAACATTGTGTTCCACCCTAGTGCATTAGCCGACTTAAATTTTGAGTCTATAGATTTTGTAGAAGTTTATCAAATTCTTCCAGATCGAGTGATATTTAAATGTATGTATTTGGGACAAACCTTTATATATAGCCCCCAACACACTTGACGGATATGATATGATATAGTATCGAAAATTTTGATCTATAAAGTGGTGCAGGGTATAATATAGTCGGCCCCGCCCGACTTTAGACTTTCCTTACTTGTTTATAAATGTTTTCTTTCCATTAAATTTTTTGGCAGACAATTTGAAATTATAACTGCCGATGACTCTATAAAGAATTTATCAAAACAGCGCTTCGACCGCAACGTCGGTAATACCAAAGCTGCAGGCATTGTGCGGGTTTCAAAGGTTCTCTAAGTGGTTTCACTGCAATGTGGAACGCCGTTCGGACTCGGCTATAAAAAAGAGGTCCCTTGTCATTGAGCTTAACATGGTATCGGGCAGCACTCAGTGGTAAGAGAGAAGTTCATCAATGTGGTATCACAATGGACTGAATAGTCTAAGTGAGCCTGATACATAGGGCTGCCACCTAACCTATCGAATGAAAAAAAGTGAAGCAACCAAACTAAAAGTTATTCAAAAACTTAATGTGCTTTACAGACAATCAGTTATTCTGGACGGAATGTCGGTGTTTTTAAAGAATCTTACAATGTGTCGGATCGATACGACTTGTCGGCGATGACTAAATAATCGTCAAATGTGTTATCGATCCCATAAACATGCAGCAGTATCGAGTATGCCTTCGGACTTAACTTATAATGTGCACAATATATGGGATATATTCGACACGAGCACTGTCGTCCGGAATAACTGATAGTCTGTAAAGCGCATAAGTTGCAAGGTAATGATTAAATTTTTCAAAACTTGTTAGTACAACCAAATGCACTTTGGACTTAAATTTTTTTTTTCTAAAAGTTCGAACATTTTTCACAAAAAGTACGAAAGCTTTTCATAAAAAGTACGAAGTTGTTTTATTAAAAGTATGTAAAAATTTCATAAAAAAAATATGAAAAATTTTCGTAAAAAGTACGAAACAATTTCATAAAGAGAACGAAATTGTTTCATAAAAAGTATGAAATTTTCACACAAAGTACGAAGTTGTTTCTTACAATCTACGAAAATTTTGGAAGAACTTTTCTTCGTAAAAAGAACGAAATATTTCGTACTTTTAATGAAAAGTGTCTTTGGTTGTAAAACTATGACAAATTTTGTATTTTAACGAAAATGTTCGTTTTTTACCAAGAAAATTCTTTCGGATTGTGTTGTGATCGGATAATATTCGATCCCTCTCTCGCCCATATTCGATCCCTTCGTATAGCAGTTATTTCTCCCTGGTATCTGTTCTGGGGTTCCATTCTCACAGGATCATTGTACTGGGACCAAGGGAAACTATGGTTACCTCAGCTATACGATCATGGATTGTTGCTGCATCCGGTATTTCACCCACCGTCTCCCCTATTATTATTTGATGGTTCGCCGTGTTTCCGTCCATTTTCCCAACATCGTCAATCTAATCGCAGCAATGGATGCTTTTGATCTGAACCTATATATGTTTTAAGTCCCCAAGGCTCTGTTTGACGTGGTCTTCATTGCCCCAGTTATGCCTAGACAACATGTCCATTAGACCCGTTGTACAATTTCTATGATTCACTTCCCCTACAATGATGTCCACAAGACAACACGCACAGAAAAAACATTTTTGGACATTGTTGCCGAATTAATTTAATGCTTATGTAGAGCATGTAATTGACGCGAAAACCATGTATTGTGTCTTTGTGAAAAGAATTTTCTAGCCGAGACAAATTTGGAAAAATTACGATTTGTTTGTCATCTCTCCTCTCCAACCAACAATGCTCCAACATTTTGCTGTCAGTGAATTAAGGAATTTGTTGTTTCATCCTAGGCAGACGGGAAGAAACTACCCTACACGCAAAGAAAAAAAAAACGTTTGGAAAACGTGTACCGAAAACGTTTTTCTTTTGTTAGAGTTATTTGAATTGCTTCGAAAATTTTAAACTTTTATCACCAAAAAAATTCGTTTGTTACAAAATTTTTATTTTTTCAGTAAAAAAAGTAATTTTTGAACCAACAACACAGTCCATTTCGTTTATATCAAACACTGTTCTTTTCTGACTTTAGGTCTTTAATAAGACACATTTTACAGTTCATAGTAAAAATTTTATATACACGCTCACAAAAAATCGCTTCTGTAACATATACTCCCAAACATATTTTGCTTCAAGCATATATATTTTTGGGTATTGCCCAAACATTTATATGTTTGATCTCTTCCAATATATAATATGTTTGAAAGCATATTGGTCTAAACAATATATGTTTGGGTAGTCTAAGTTCCAAACATTTTGTATTTTTGCATCCAAATTCAATAATGTTGTCTTCCAAAAAACAATATGTTATTATGTGAACATATAATATGTTTGGAAGCATTTTGCACCCAAAAATATTATATGCTTAAAAAAAATTCTCCAAAACAATATTGTGCTCAAAATTTTATTTATTTATTTATATATTTACAATCATAATGAATTATGAAAATAAACAGGTAATATAGGTGCTAACAACATAGGTTTTCGACCTGAATGCTCAAAATTTTGTTTCTGCCCAATTGTATATTCCCCCACATCTTTCTCACTTCCACGAGATTTTTTAGTTCTTAGCACCTTTTTCTGTAATACAAACATTGTAGAAGAAATTATTCAATTGTATGATTTTTTTTATTTATTTTAATTTTACCTTTTGCCGGACGGGGATTCGAACAGCGGACCACACAGTTTGTAAGGATCAAAGAAGTAGCTGATCAATTGCCCAAGGAAAAATAAAATGTTAATTTTGTAATAACAAGCAACAACCACCAACTTAATTCAATATCGCTCCCTGTTAAATAGCGCTCCAAGCTACTAAACACATATATGTTTATAGGCTATTTCTAAATTAATATATGTTTGCATCCAAGCATATTATATTTACAAACATTTTATGTCCCAAACATAATATGTTCTAACATATTAACATATATGCCCCAAACATGTTATGCTAGTTTATGAACATTATATGCTTGCACTCAAAAATATTGTGTTTAAAAATTTGTGTTCCAAACATATAATGTTTATAGCCGAACATATGAAAAACAGTCTTTTTCATCCGTGTAGTAGAATGTAATATTGAACATTTTTTCGGAATCTTCCGACCATATCTGGAATATATGTAAAAAAAAAAACTTTGGTCGAAGCAGGGATTGAACCCACGACCCTTGGCATGCAAGTCGGACGTAGCAACCACTGCTCCACGGTGCCCAACTAAATGTATTTTTCTGTTAAATAAACTTTGTTTAATAGGCTCGTGGGCGCCGCAAGCTATGCTATATAAATATAACTTATATGGGTATTTGTCTATTGATGACAATAACGGCTACTTGGCTCAGTGGATAGTGGATAGGCTTACAAATTGCGTGGTCCGCGGTTCGATTCTCCATCCAGGCGAAAGGTAAAAAAAAATTTTAAATTTATAAAATCGTATAATTTCTTCTACATTGTTTGTGTTACAGAAAAAGGTGCTAAGAACTAAAAAACTTCGTGGAAGTGAGAAAGATGTGAGGGAAAATGCAATTAGCCAGAAAACTTTTTTTTTGAGTTAGTCTTTATGAAACTGTTTTTACATCCTGGAAAAGAATAAACGTTTATCACAAAAAGTATATACTTTTCTTCTAAATACACTTTCTTTCAACGAAAAGCAAATGAGAAACGAACTTTGTTTGTCTAAAATTTCGTTTGGGAGGAAAGAATTATTTTTTTGCGTGTAACTCCCACTAATTCCGAATCGGTAGTAGCAAACATAAGTTCCCACCACATCACTCTGGATACATTCCATTCTTGTCGCAGAAATGATTCGTTTGCCGTGGAGAAATATTATTGCATTATAGAATACAATTTCCCCCCTTTTACCCACTGTACTGTACATTTTTCATTATACATACAATGTATTTTTCTTTTCACCATAATAGGGGCAGCTGCATAATTGGCAATTGGATTTTGAGCCCTGTCCTCCTGTATACAATTTTGGGGTTTCATTGATTTAAACAGGAAAGAAGGTGAGTACAACAAAAAATACTTCAAACAAACAAAACAACAACAAAATTATACGAGGAAAAAAGAGGTACAAAATGTTTCATTCGTCGAATGTAAACGAATATATTCATCATAAAAATTATAATGAAAAAGAAATTGGCAAGAGTGCTGGGCTACCTTGTTTTAAAAGTGTAAACTGATCCTCGTGCGGAGGGTTTCTTCTTATCAAATAGTGTGACATGTGTGCGTATGGTGAACTGGTATTGTTGTGCCGTTATGGAACCCTCATTTGAAGCTCGTGTTACACACCGCCGCATGTAGAGAACAGCAAAAACAAAAACAAACAGAAATCCCAAAACAAGATCTACGAAAACAACAATAAGCAACACACGATTAAGCCATAAATTGGTAATTTTATCACGAATCTCACCCTAAACAGAGAGTATTGTGTGATACATAGATAACAAGAGAGCGAATACACTGCACACACGTACAAATGGGTATTTCCTTTGTGTCCCATATGAATGGTGAGGCAAATGCTTTTGACACTGACAGTAGCTATGAGAGAGACAAGTAAATTACGTGTCATATTGCATATTTATCATTATGCATGGCATTTTATTTTTTTTTAATACTCAATAGTATAGACAAAAATTGTATATGGCAAGTAATACAAACCGGTACATATTAAGCCTCCTTCAATTGCTGTTATTACAGTTATACACCGCTAAAATCATGTACTTTTTTTGAACATCTGGTTTAGGAAGATGATATATAAATTAAAGCCGTATTTAAATATTTGTCATTCTTTTGCTTATGATTGGCGCCAAAATTTCGGCAGTTATTTTATAAATCATTTGTTATTTTTAAAAAACCAGTTAATACGATTTTATTTCAACGTATTTAAGTAGACGAATGGAAATTATTTTCTAATTATACAAAGAAATAAATTAAATAACAAAAAAAAAACAATACAAATTCTAATATTGAGCGGTTTTAGTTAGAATAGGTCTAACGCTGCTGAAAAGGCGATATAAATATTGGTCTCATGAAAATTTGGCCCAAAACCTAAATAAAGTAGGACCACGATTGCTACTCAAGTCAAAAATAATCTACCAAATTTTTAAGAAAATTTTACCAAATACTACCTAATAGAAAATTCTTATTTCACAGTTTTTTTTAAGCAAAGTTTTGTAGTTTATAGTTTTTGTCAAATTTTTATTTCTATGGAAAATTTTGTCAAAATTTTATTTCTATAGAAAATTTTTTAAAATTTTTATTTCTATAAAAAATTTTGTCCAATTTTTATTTCTATAGAAAATTTTGTCAAAATGTTATTTCTATTGACATTTTTTCAACATTTTATTGCTACAGAAAATTTTTTCAAAATTTTATTTCTATAGAGACTTTTGTCAAAATTTTATAAGCATTACTTTCGTTGCCCTTTTTCACATGCTTCTGTCGAAGGAGCATTTTCAATGTTCGACAGAGTTAAAAACAAAATAAGAATTAGTATGTTAACTTAAATAGCTGAAATCCTTTTTAGAGTTAAATATTCCTTAAATGAGGAGTGTCATAATTTACTCCTACAAGTGAAATTATTAAACGCCCAGCAAAAAAATTTGGAAGTACTTCTAAGAGCACAACTTTAAAAGCTTGGAAGTGCTCTCCTCCAAATATGTTATTTATTTTAACTACTCAGAAAGGTCTTTAATTAAATTTTTTTATAAATCTTTTTTTTTCATATTTTTAAAGGGTAAGTATAACTTTTTATACCCTGCGCCACACTGTGGAAAAGAGTATTATAAGTTAGTGCATACACTGAAAAAAAAGCATACTCGGTTCCAAAGATTTTGTCTTTACTTTAAAAAATTTGGTATTGATTCCGAGCCAAAGAAGCGGAGAATACAAGTAAGGATACTTTTAAGACACAATTCTCTTTTAAATTTAGGTTTTGTGTACTTGCTTCCAGGAAGCAAATTTTAATTTTTCGCTTTCTCAGCTTTTTTTCTTCATATGCTATCAAAGTCCTTTAAAAACGAGTTAACGGCAACTTTATTTTCCAAATTAGGACTCGACTTCCAGTAGAAATTATGCTATGTTTGAAGTAAAAAACTTCTTTAAAATAAAGTTTTGAAAAACATGTCCTATATTTGAACGATTTTTTGCTTTGTAGTCAAGATGCAAAAAGACAACAAATTTAAAGACAATTTCATTAAATTTAAAGAATTTTTCTGAATTATTAAAGTCAAGTTGACCTTAGCCTATAAATTTTTTCTGTCATGTTAAGATACCCATTTTTAAGACAAATCACTTAATTATAAGGATAATACGACTTCATTGAAAAGTTTATCGACTTTTGGACAAGGAAAATAACTTTATTTTAGAGAAATGCGTCTTCTATGCCAAGCAAAATATGTATTCGTATTTTAAAGACATGAAATCTTTGACCTCACGACAATATTTTTTTCAGTGTATGTTTGCAACACCCAGAAGGAGACGAGATAGACACATGGCGTCTTTGGCAAAAATGCTCAGGGTGGGCTCCTGAGTCGATATAGCCATGTCCGTCTGTCCGTCTGTCCGTGAACACATTTTTGTAATCAAAGTCTAGGTCGCAGTTTTAGTCCAATCGACTTAAAATTTGGCACAAGTATGTGTTTTGGCTCAGAATAGATACCTATTGATTTTGGAAGAAATCGGTTCAGATTTAGATATAGCTCCCATATATATCTTTCGCCCGATATGGACTAATACGGTCCCAGAAGCCAGAGTTTTACCCCAATTTGGTTGAAATTTTGCACTAGGAGTACAATTAGTAGTGTAGTCAAGTGTGCCAAATTTTATTGAAATCGGTTCAGATTTAGATATAGCTCCCATATATATCGTTCGCCCGATTTACACTCATATGACCACAGTGGCCAATCTTTTACTCCGATTTAATTGAAATTTTGCACAGGGAGTAGAATTAGCATTGTAGCTATGCGTGCCAAAATTGGTTGAAATCGGTTCAGATTTATATATAGCTCCCATATATAGCTTTAGGCCGATTTACACTTATATGACCACAGCCGCCAATTTTTTGCTCCGATTTAGTTGAAATTTTGCACAGAGAGTAGAATTAGCATTGTAGCTATGCGTGCCAAATTTGGTTGAAATCGGTTCAGATTTAGATATATCTCCCATATATATGTTTTTCCGATTTCGACAAAAATGGTCAAAATACCAATATTTTCCTTGTAAAATCGACACTGCTTAGTCGAAAAGTTGTAAAAATGACTCTAATTTTCCTAAACTTCTAATACATATATATCGAGCGATAAATCATAAATAAATTTTTGCGAAGTTTCCTTAAAATTGCTTCAGGTTTAAATGTTTCCCATATTTTTTTACTAACATTGTGTTCCACCCTAGTGCATTAGCCGACTTAAATTTTAAGTCTATAGATTTTGTAGAAGTCTATGAAATTCTGTCCAGATCGAGTGATATTTAAATGTATGTATTTGGGACAAACCTCTATATATTCAACACCCAACACATTTGACGGATGTGATGTGAAACAGAGTAAGGATTAACAAAATGGTAAACATTTTGTCGAAAAAAATGCTAAACCCAATCTAGAACAAGGATATACGGCCGTAAGTTCGGCCAGGCCGTATCTTATGTACCCTCCACCAAGGATTGCGTAGAAACTTCTACGAAAGACTGTCATCCAAAAATTTCAACTCAGATGGTTGTTAAATATCATATACTACCACCACATACCAATTTTCAACCAGATCGGATGAATTTTGCTTCTCGAAAAGGCACCGGAGGTCAAATCTGGGGATCGGTTTATATGGGAGCTATATATAATTATGGACTGATAGGAACCAATTCCTGCATGGTTGTTGGATACCCTAACATCACGTACCAAATTTCAACCGAATGTGAAGAATTTTGCTCTTCCAAGGTGCTCCGGAGGTCAAATCTGGGGATCGGTTTATATGGGGCCTATATATAATTATGGACCGATATCGACCAATTTTTGCATGGGTGTTAAAGACCATATACTAACACAATGTACCAAATTTCAGCCGGATCGGATGAAATTTGCTTCACTTAGAAGCTCTGAAAGCCAAATTGGGGGATCGGTTTATATGGGGGCTATATATAATTATGGACCGATGTGGACCAATTTTTGCATGGTTGTTAGAGACCATATACTAACAACATGTACCAAATTTCAGCCGGATCGGATGAAATTTGCTTCTCTTAGAGGGTCTGCAAGCCAAATTTGGGGGTCCGTTTATATGGGGGCTATACGTAAAAGTGGGCCGATATGGCCCATTTGCAATACCGTCTGACCTACATTAATAACAACTACTTGTGCCAAGTTTCATGTCGATAGCTTGTTTCGTTCGGAACTTAGCGTGATTTCAACAGACGGACGGACGGACATGCTCAGATCGACTCAGAATTTCACCACGACCCAGAATATATATACTTTATGGGGTCTTAGAGCAATATTTCGATGTGTTACAAACGGAATGACAAAGTTAATACACCCCCCATCCTATGGTGGAGGGTATAAAAATTGCGAATTTGTGGAAATATTTGAGGTCAAACGTTTTAGGCAAACGTTAGAATGCATTAAAAATCATAAAAAATTATAAAAAAATTATGAATTTGGCAAAATATCACAATTTTTTTTAATTCACATCCAAAACATTTAATTCGGATCACACCTTAAGAAGTGATGCAAATTCAGTGCAACGGCTGTGGAAATGATGGACATCCGTCCTATGAGAAGCCCATGTTACATTCAAGAATTATTTTTTTGCGTGCTTGTCTGACCAGGACTTCAATACTGTCTTTGAGAGAAAGTATATGGATAAAATTCGGCATTTATTTGAACCCCATGGTCTAGGGAGTGATCATAAAGGGTGATACGGTCAAAATTTGGTCAAGGGAAAACGCGTGTAAATCGGTGAAATCGTTTATTTAAAAAATTAAATTAAATTTCTTTTTCAAGTTCAATTAGTATAAAATTCAGGAAAAATATTCAGTTAGGCTTTCGCTTTTCCAAATCCGAATTGCCGGGCCTCACGCTTGACACCTGCCATCAGATTTTGTACAGCCACCTTGTCCACCTTCTTCGCCGCAGAAAGCCAGTTTGCCTTGAACTGCTGCTCGTCCTTAGCAGTTTTTTTTTTTTTGTCTTCTTTAGGTTCCGCTTGACAATAGCCCAGTATTTCTCAATTGGGCGGAGCTCTGGCGTGTTGGGAGGGTTCTTGTCCTTGGGAACCACCTGCACGTTGTTGGCGGCGTACCACTCCATGGCCTTTTTACCGTAATGGCAAGATGCCAAATCCGGCCAAAACAGTACGGAACAACCGTGTTTCTTCAGGAAAGACAGCAGACGTTTATTCAAACACTCTTTCACGTAAATTTCTTGGTTGACAGTCCCGGAAGTTATGAAAATGCTGCTTTTCAAGCCACAGGTACAGGCGAACTTTGACAGTTTTATGTGCTTGAAAATATCTGCTACCTTTCCCCTTCCTTTTGCCGTATAAAACTCCTGTCCCGGAAGCTGCTTGTAGTCGGCTTTGACTTACGTTTCGTCGTCCATTACCACGCAGTCAAACTTCGTCAGCATCGTCGTGTACAGCCTCCGGGATCGCGCTTTGGCCGTCGTATTTTGTTTATCATCGCGATTTGGAGTCACTACTAGAGGTGTGCACGTGACACGAAATTTTCGCGACTCACGAAATTTTTCGTGACTCACGCGAGAGCCGTGAGTCACGATGGAGTCAATCTCGTGAGCGTGCGTGAGCGTGATCAAGCTGAAAATTTTCGTACGTGAGCGTGAGTCACGAAAAAAAATTCTTCGTGAATGTGCGTGAGTAAAAATGTTTGATAATTACACTCACGAAAACAAAATCACGCTCACGATTTGAATCACGATAACTACTTTAATAACGCTCACGATTTAAATCACGCTCACGATTTTAATCACGCTCACGATTTGAATCACGCTCACGACTTGTATCACGCTCACGATTTGAATCACGCTCACGAGTTGAATCACGATCTCGATTTGAATCACGATGTCAATCGCACTCACGATGTCAGTCACGCCCACGATTTTAATCACGCTCACGACATTGGTCACACTCACGACTTTGGTCACACTAAACCTTCCAATGTATGGATTGTGTAATAGTTTTTTTTTCATTTAAAATTAATTGATTAAAAAAGTAATGTTGAAGCGCTGGTTTTCGGTGCAAAAACCGAGTATAGTGCCGTTCCTTAAACAATAAAACCTTTTATAAAATATTGCTTTGTTTTTTTTCTAACGAAAATGAGAAATATTGTCGAGAAAGTGTACCATAAAATATTGGTAGATTAAATAAAATTCGAATTAACGAGTAAAGTAGGAAGTCGGGCCGGGCCGACTACATCATACCCCAAATCACCCCTACTGAATTAGTGAACATTGTTTGTAGGGTATCAATGATATAGGTTAGGTTAGGTTAGGTTGTAGAGGGTGACATCAATGTTTTATATTGATGCCCACTTAGACCAGTATAGGTCCATTGTGATCCCTCGATGTGATTTTTCAATCTATCTTCTTCCGATGCGGCCGCCTCGTCCCAGAAACTTCCCTCTGCCCGTTCTCTTTGAAAGAAATCTCAGAATAACCAACCAGAGGCCCTGATGAAGGCAAGTATGTTCCTTAAGCTGCACTCCCGTAGATCAGTGAGAGTCTGAAAGAAAAAGGAGCCCAGTATCTTGTTTCTTTTAAAGGATAAAGCTGGGCACTGGCACAGGAAGTGGTACGAGTCCTCCGTAACTTCCGGGTCCAGGCACCATCTACAGATATCATCGTCTTTAAGTCCTATTCTTACCATGTGTTTCCCAAGTGTGTTGTGTCCTGTTATAATACCAATCAGTGGCCGTAATTCCTCTCTGCTCATCGACAACAAAATTTCGCAGTTTCTACGTTTCTTTTCATCCCATATCAACTTGGTTTGCTCGCAACCAACCGAAGAGACCCAGCGTCTACGCCATTGCTCATCATATTTAACCTCTATCCTGTAATGATAAGAAGATAGTGGAGGAAAAACGTCCGCTAGGACATTGTTCGTTCCACGAGCACCCTCCTTAGCCAGCACATCCGCTTCCTCATTTCCTATTATCCCATAGTGCCCAGGTACCCAGCACAGAGTTATATTATGCTGTTCAGTGAGAACCTTGAGTTCTCGACGACAGCGGCTGACTACCGTAGACCTTATGTCAGTACTGCACAATGCCTTTATAGCTGCCTGACTGTCGATGAAGAAGCTGATATCGCTTCTGTATAACGGCCTCATCAACAGCGATTCAGCAGCCTTCGTGATCGCATAAATCTCAGCCTGAAAAATACTGCAATCACTATCCAGCGTGTAAGACTCCCTTATACCTAGTTCACTACAATAGATTCCGCTGCCCGTTCCTTCCTCCATCTTCGATCCGTCCGTATACATGTTCAGGGTTCCGAAGGGTATCTTCCTGTCTTCCCACTCTTCCATACTTGGTATAATGTACGTCGGTTTGTGATGATAAACATGCTCCGTGGCCATATGGCCCGTCTCTCTATACTGCTCGTCCAAAATTTCAGTATGCCTGCAGGTTGTCCTCTCCAGCGTGTTCAAGCTCCTCAGTCTCAGAAGTGTCAGTTCAGCTATTTTCCTTACGTGTAAATCGAGTGGGATAAACCCCATCATTACCTCCAGAGCAGCAGTGGCTGTGGTCCTCATGGCACCTGTCATATAGATGAGGGCAGTCCTATTTATCCTGTTTATTCTCGATATATGATTTTGGTGTTTCAAGATCGTCCACCAAACATGACAGCCATATGTGGCCACAGGTCTTACAACCGCGGTATAAATCCAGGCAAAAAGAGAAGGCCTCATTCCCCATCTCTGCCCGACCAATTTTTGACACGAGTATAGTGCCGCATAAGCCCTCTTAATGCGATCGGCAGTATTATCCATCCAGTTCAGCCTGGAGTCCAAAATAACTCCTAGGTACCTTGCTGATTTCGAGAGCGTCAACTCTATGTTCTGGAATACAGGAGACTTGTACCCGATAACCTTTCTCCTCCTGGTGAACAATACCAACTCCGTCTTACTAGGGTTCACCCCTAAACCGCATCCTAGAGTCCATTCCGAGAGATACTGCAAAGACTCACTCAGCACATCCGCAATAGAGTCGAGGAATTTCCCCGATACCATTATCACAATGTCATCCGCGTATGCCACTACCTTGATACCCTTACTAGTCAGTCCAAGCAATACCTCGTTCACCACCAATAGCCACAGCAAAGGTGATATAACTCCTCCCTGTGGCAGTCCTCTAGTGGTCCTAGCCCTCCTTGTGGAGCCCGCTAGCTCGACCACCATGTCCCTGCTTAGCAACATCAACTCGATCCACTATATAACGAATTTCTTAACAATGATATAGGTTTGGGGAAAACCACATTTCCAGATTTAATAACATTCCCAGTAATGTTATTAAATCTGGAAATGTGGTTTACATGGGAGTTTTATCATAATCTGAACAGAAATGTCTGATATTAACATAGGAGTATAGTTGATTCTGAACCTACAGAGTTATTTAGTATGCTACTAATATTGAGTCCTTTATTAAAAAAACTGAAAATCGCTCAATTAGTGTGGGTAATAAATTCAAATTTCTGAAAATAGGGTAATAGATTTATGTAATAGCTTTTATTTGAAATTTGAGCAACATAGGTTAATAAATAAGAGTATTATGGTCAAATTTGGGAAAATCGATCGATGCATTTATATGGGAGCTATATCCATATATTGGTTGATACCACAGAGGGTTGCCTTGTGCTAAATTAGAGTAAGATCGGGTATTAGATAAGGCTACTATGGTTAGAAATAAAGTTACAAGGGGTACATTTTTCAAAAACGGGCGAAAAATATATATAAGAGCTATATCTAAATATGACCCGATTTGGATTATATTTTGCAGGTTTTGTTGATATTACAGGAGATTACCTTGTGCTAACTTTGAGTAAGATCGGTTAATAAATGAGGCCACAATGGTCAACAATAAGGTTATAAGGGGCAAATTTTGAAAATTGGGCGCTACATATATATGGCAGCTATATCCAAATCTGCACCGATTTGGATGATATTTTGCACATAGAGTCAGTGGATTACATTGTGACAAATTTGACGCCGATCGGTTAGTAAATGAGCGCAATCTGACCCCATTTATCGAAATCGGGCGATACATATATGTATATGGGAGCTATATCTAAATTCAATAGCGTTCGTCCTTGTGCCAATAAAGAGCCACATACCAAATTTAATCAAAATCGGTTAATAATTGCGACCGGAATCCTGCGAACAACAAATACATGGACGGACGGACACCAAGGGCTAGATCAACTCAGGAGGTGATTCTGAGTCGATCGGTATATATGTATTTTAATTTCCATTAAGTTAGCATAGAAAAATATTTTAGTTCATTAGTACTAAGAAGTATTCAACCTTTCAATTAAGCTAACTGCCTAAACATTTGAGAATAACAATTCGAAAATTACCAAGAAGTATTTATTTTTGTCATTACAAATAAGTCATTATAACTCACCGCAATGTAATGCAACGTGTAATGACAGCTTTACTCCTGGTAATGCCAATTCTAATGAGATGTGGTTGCCTAGCTTTTGCTGGGTATATATATTATTTATCGTCAAATTAGCATTTCTACAGTCGTGAATGTGGGTAAATTCTTCACAAAATTTTTCGTGCATTTGTAACAATTCTCTGTCGCGAGTGTGAGCGTCAAGAACAATTTTCGTGCGTGAGTTTTGGAAAATAAATTCCTTCGTGAGTGTGCGTGAGCGCTTTGAAATTTTTTCGTGCGTGAGCAAAAAATTTCTTTCGTGAGTGTGCGTGAGCGTGATTTTTTAAAATAAATCCATTCGTGAGTGTGAGCGGCTCGAATATTTTTCGTGCGTGAGCGTGCGTGAGCAAAAATTTTCTTTCGTGAGTGTGCGTGAGCGTGAATGCCTCGAATTTTTTTCGTGCGTGAGTAGAATTTTTCTATCGTGAGTGTGCGTGAGCGTGATTTTTTAAAATAAATTCATTCGTGAGCGTGAGCGGTTCGAAAATTTTTCGTGCGTGAGTGTGCGTGAGTAAGATTTTTCCGTCGTGAGTGTGCGTGAGCGTGAGTAAAATATTACTCACGTGCACACCTCTAGTCACTACCTTCTTGTAAGTCGATAGTCCGGCTCGTTTTTTGGCTCGATGCACGGTTGTAGACGATACACCCAGCTTATTTGCGGCATCTCGGAGAGAGAGGTTAGGGTTTCGCTTGAAACTACCGGCAACTCTCTTTGTCGTCTCAGCGGCTTCCGGTTTTCGATTTTCCCCCAGACTTTTTTTTTCCAGACTTCCTGGCTGTCGACAAACGTTCCCCAAACACTTTAATTACATTTGTAACGGTTGATTTGGCAACTTTTAGCGATTTTGCCAGCTTTGCGTGCGAGTAGCTCGGATTTTCGCGATGCGCGAGCAAAATTTTGATACGCTGCTCTTCTTGCTTGGACGGCATTTTGACAACTGAAGAGTGAATTCCAAAATCAAAATAGGAGCAACATTCTACACACACACACACACCTTCAAAATGAGGGGGGTTCAGGTTTTGCAAAATTGAAAGAAATACGTCAAGTTTATATTGACCAAATTTTGACCGTATCACCCTTTAGGCCATTACAGCGGCCCACACCATAGGCGGAGCTTGAGTTCTATTTGCCAATAGAAGGTGTTAATTTCGACCTGACCTCTTAGGCAAGTAAATCAAACTGCTCAATTCATGGAATAAAACCATATTCGGTATCTGGCCACAGTGTAACTGTTTTCATGTGTGGGCCGTGGGCTCTTGCACTTTTTGATACTTCGATGGCTTTAGTTCAATCTCATTTTTCAATATGTGTTGCATCCATTCTAGCGATATGTTCAGGTCACGAGTAAGTTTTCCCGATCTGGGCTTGACCTTCGGATCATTTCTGGTGTTCTTATCATTTGCTGTCGTCAACTTTTTGGACGCAATACAACTCTGTAATTTAAATATTTATAATTTTAATTCATGTGCCTTTGTTGGGATGATATATATATATATGTGGGATTTAAATTCAACATGGTAATAAACATACAGCGTATTGAAGCGTTATTAATTTCTCGGACACTTGTCCCTTGTATTAATAAATAATTATGGAAATCTCTCTGAAAAGCTCCCAAATTCATTCGTATGTTTTTGGCAATATGATGTTTTTGTAAATATCGATTATAAATTATATTAATGCAAGAATGTTAAATAAAAATTCAAAATAAACAGATATTTTCACATTTAATCTGTTCTCAATTTCAAAATTATTGCTCCAATTCGGGGAAATTCATGCACTCTCTATAACTCTCTTCACAACGTTCATCTTTAAAGAACAAGAAAATTGCTAAAGGTTTTGTATCTGCTTTATGTCAGCTGTTGTAATGTTTGTGCGGTCTTCGCCTCACCTACCTGTCGACGAATTGTGCAGTACTCGAAAAAAAAATTCAACGTCATTGTCATCATTTGCCCCACCATCAATGTTGTCGTAATCATCGCTAACCGGTGTCATCGCGTTCCTAAACACTCACCTTAATTGCGATTACATCAATCTCCAAAGTTTGAAGACTTGTTTTTCCACACGACTGCTGCTTTTCGTACAGGTATAACATTCTTGGCATTGCGCTCGTTTAATCGTTGCTCCCCACTCCCCCCTTATTCTTTTCCATCATATATTCACCATTAGCCGCAACACGGAATGTTGATGCATTTTTGCTTTGCTGTTTTTGTTGTTGCCTGCCGTTTGTTGTATACCTGCCTTCTTTCGAAAAAGATGTCATTTCTCATGAAATGACAAAGAGCCTGGCAGGTGGGGAGCAAAGAGAACGGAGAAAAAACATTTCGGGAATATTTACATGAGTGCGTGGATGTGTGTATGTGCTTGGGTATTGTTGAGTATGGTGAGTATATCAAACAGTATTGTATTCTCTTAACATAACCTTTCCCAATTTTCTTGTTCTCAACTCGTATACTTCCGGTTTCATTTTAATTTTCAGGTTTTTTTATTTGAAAAATACAAGTACATACAACAAACAGCAATAAATTCTTTTAAACAACAAAAAACAACGTCATAAAATGCATTTCTTGTCTAAGTGGTGGTGATTTCTAGATATGCTTTGGTTACTATGAATTCTTGTCCTACTATATTTTATGGCTTCATGTTCCATACGAAAAATGAGAAAAAATCTAGGATACCCTTACAAGAGAGTATATAAATTTAAATTGTGTTGGCTTTATATCTTTTGCAGACCTTCTCTAAATTTCATGAAGTGATCCTACCCCAGGTGGTAGCTGTCCCATAAAAACATCAACGCATTATATTCAAAACTTATTGTCCCATAGGAAAACAAAGGAATACAGGGTAGATGACAAAAAGTGTTGCCAATTCAAACGACCCCAGTTTTGTGTGTGCAAATATTATTAATACTCAATGTGACCACTATCGGCACTATCGATGTTTGGACAATACGAAGGTTGCCTTTAATATTGGGAAACCGTGGCATTACAATCTGTCAACTCACAGCTCTATCGTAAAACTTGACATTTTTGAGGTCATACGTACTCAGAACGATTTGACATATGAGCGCTATTTGTGTTGTTAACAGCAACTTAAAAAATGCATCTGGCCTCAAACAATGGAATTTAATCGGGAACATTTTCGTGCGTTTGGTATTTACAACTTTTGACGTGTATTAACCCAATAACAGTACATCGATGAACTTAATTAAATTTTTGACGATGAAACTGCGTCAAGGACCAGTGTTTATCGACGGTATTGTGAGTTCAACCGAGGTCGTAGTCCACTTTAAGGCGAATTTCGTGAAGGTCGTCCAAATTCAGTTGCCGTTCCGGAAATCATTGATGCTATGGAAGATCTACATGCGACAAGATCTTCAATCATAGGCATTAGTGGGACCAGCATACATTAAAAATTGCATGGACATTTTAACGTCCAAAAAATTTGTTCGCGTCCAATCTCACACTAAAAATTTCATTAAAAAAAAAAAACAAAAGCTTGTGACGATTGGTCGAAAGAAATGCTCCAAAAATACAATCGCGGTACTATCACTATTACATCGCGATAAGTATTGAATCGTGGATTTACGTGAATGAGCCCGAAAGTAACCAGCAGCTCAACTTGAAACTGCATGGGTGTTTCAAGATGAGCCAAATACAATAAAAGTTGCTCACTTCCAAGAAAATTATCGCATGTTTTTTTTCGGAACTGGGCATGTCGCAACGGCTCGTCAGTCTCCTGAGTATCACCTCAGCTGTTTTCCTGATATACAGATCACCAGCGCTATTAATAAGGACCGTCCTGTTTATTCTGTTGAATTTTTGTATATGATTCCGATGATTCATAATGGTCCACCAGACGGACATCCATTGGTGGCTACAGGTCTTATAACTGCTGTAAATAGCCAGTGAAAGAGGGAGGGCATCATTCCCCAATGTCTTCCAATCAGCTTTAGTTACGCATACAGTGCCGCGTAGGTCTTCTTTAGTCTAACATCTGTATTCTCTAGCCACTTTAGTCTAGAGTATAAGACATCTCCTAAGTACTTCATGGCTTTTGAGAGAAATAATCTCATTCCTTGAAATGGTTGGTCCTTATACCCGGTGGTTTTTCGTCCCATAGTGAAGAGCACTAGCTCCGTTTTCTTTGGGTTGACATCTAGACCACAGCTCCTTGCCCTGTCGGATAGAATTTGTAAGGCCTCATTCATTACATCCGAGATCTTGTCCAGAAATTTGTTTCATGCCATTATAATCCGCATACGCCACTATTTTTATCCCTTTGTTGTGCAGAAAATTCAGAATTCTACTTACTATGAGCAGCCAAAGTAAAGCCGATATCACCACAGTTGCCAGATTGGTAGGATAGAAAATGGTAGATTGGTTGAATTCTTGATGTTTTGGTAGATTATGCAAATTATTCCTCCCCAACTAGGAGGTATTTCACAAATTTTCTATAGAAATAAAATTTTGACAAAATTTTCTATAGAGATAAAATTTTGATAAATTTTTCAATAGAACTAAAATTTTGACAAAATTTTCTTCAGAAATAAAATTTTGACAAAATTTCCTTCGGAAAAAAAATTGACAAAATTTTCTATCGAAATAAAATGTTGACAAAATTTTCTATAGAAATAAAATTTTGTCAAAATTTTTAATAGAAATAAAATTTTGACAAAATTTTCTTCAGAAATAAAATTTTGACAAAATTTTATTCAGAAATAAAATTTTGACAAAATTTCCTATAGAAATAAAATTTTGACAAAATTTTTAATAGAAATAAATTTTTGTAAAATTTTCTATAGAAATAAAATTTTGACGAATTTTCCTAGAGAAATACAATTTTATCAAAGAAATACAATTTTAACAAAATTTTCTATAAAAATAAAATCTAAACAAAAGTATCTATAGAAGAAATTTTTCTATAGAAATAAAATTTTGAGAAAATTTCCTATGGAAATAAAATTTTGAGAATATTTTCTATAGAAATAAAGTTTTGAGACAATTTTCTATAGAAATAAAATTTTGGCAAAATTTTCTATAGGAATAAAATTTTGACGACATTTACTATAGAAATAAAATTTTGAGAAGAATTTCCGTAGGAATATAATTTTGACAAAATTTTCTATAGAAATAAATTTTAATAAAATTTCCATGGAAATACATTTTTGACGAATTTTCCTATAGAAATAAAATTTTATCAAATAAATACAATTTTGACAAAATTTTCTATAAAAATAAAATCTTGACCAAAGTATCTATAGAAAAAAAACTTTTGAGAAAATTTTCTATAGAAATAAAATTTTGAGAAAAATTTGTATAGAAATAAAATTTTGAGAAAATTTTCTATAGAAATAAAATTTTGAGAAAATTTTCTATAGAAATAACATTTTGAGAAAATTTTGTATAGAAATAAAATTTTGAGAAAATTTCCTATAGAAATAAAATTTTGAGAAAATTTTCTATAGAAATAGAATTTTGAGAAAATTTTCTATAGAAATAAAATTTTGAGAAAATTTTCTATAGAAATAAAAATTTGAGAAAATTTTCTATAGAAATAAAATGTTGAGAAAATTTTCTATAGATATAAAATTTTGAGAAAATTTTCTATAGAAATAAAAATTTGAGAACATTTTCTATAGAAATAAAAATTGGAGAAAATTTTCTATAGAAATAAAATTTTGAGAAATTTTCTATAGAAATAAAAATTTGTAAATTTTTCTATAGAAATAAAATTTTGACGAATTTTATTATAAAAATAAAATTTTATCAAAGAAATACAATTTTGACAAAATTTTCTATAAAATAAAATCTTGACAAAAGTATCTATAGAAAAAAAAATTTGAGAAAATTTTCTATAAAAATAAAATTTTGAGACAATTTTCTATAGAAATAAAATTTTGAGAAAATTTTTATAGAAATAAAATTTTGAGAAAATTTTTATAGAAATAAAATTTTGAGAAAATTTTCTATAGAAATAAAATTTTGAGAAAATTTTCTATAGAAATAAAATTTTGAGAAAATTTTCTATAGAAATAAAATTTTGAGAAAATTTTCTATAGAAATAAAATTTTGAGAAAATTTTCTATAGAAATAAAATTTTGAGAAAATTTTCTATAGAAATAAAATTTTGAAAAAATTTTCTATAGAAATAAAATTTTGAGAAAATTTTCTATAGAAATAAAATTTTGAGAAAAATTTTCTATAGAAATAAAATTTTGAGAAAATTTTCTATAGAAATAAAGTTTTGACGAATTTTCCTATAGAAATAAAATTTTATCAAAGAAATACAATTTTGACAAAATTTTCTATAAAAATAAAATCTTGACAAAAGTATCTATAAAAAATTTTTGAGAAAATTTTCTATAAAAATAAAATTTTGAGACAATTTTCTATAGAAATAAAATTTTGACAAAACTTTCTATAGGAATAAAATTGTGACTATATTTTCTATAGAAATAAAATTTTGAGAAGAGTTTCCTTAGGAATATAATTTTGACAAAATTTTCTATACAAATAAAATTTTAATACAATTTTCCATGGAAATAAATTTTTGTAAAATATTCTATAGAAATAAAATTTTGACGAATTTTCCTATAGAAATAAATTTTTATCAAAGAAATACAATTTTGACAAAATTTTCTATGAAAACAAAATCTTGACAAAAGTATCTATAGAAAAAAAAATTTGAGAAAATTTTCTATAAAAATAAAATTTTGAGACAATTTTCTATAGAAATAAAATTTTGAAAAAATTTCTATAGAAATAAAATTTTGAGAAAATTTTCTATAGAAATAAAATTTTGAGAATATTTTCTATAGAAATAAAATTTTGACAAAACTTTCTATAGGAATAAAATTTTGACGAAATTTTCTAGAGAAAGAAAATTTTGAGAAGATTTTCTTTTTTGATAAAATTTTCTATAGAAATAAAATTTTAATAAAATTTTCCATGGAAATAAAATTTTGGGAAAATTTTCCATTGAAACAAAAATTTGACAAAATTTACTATAGAAATAAAATTTTGCAAAATGAGATGTTTTGGTTTACTAGTTTTCTCCAAATTTTGGTAGATTATTTCCTTTCAGGATGCAGTCTCGTTGTTGTACTCGCTTTTCTTGTAGAGTTCACCAGTTCCACTTTTATATTTCTATGAAAAAACATTCCCTCAATCCAGTCTATTACAAAATTACTTACACAATTTCTTTCTAATGCATGTAATACATTTCGATTCTCCTATTATTAAAGGAGCCTTCAATATCCAAAAAAGCCGCCAGTGTATGTTCCCTGTATGCCATTGATCTTTCAATATGAAGCGTTTTTAGCCAGAAAGACGTTAAGCAGATAGGTCTGAAATCCATGGCAGTTCCATGCACTATTCTCTCTGCTTTTGGGATGAAAATCACATTGACCCTTTACCAATGACCCTTTGCTAATGACCATACTCCAAAGACGCAATATAAGAATTGGGAATAAATTCCCAATATTGCCAACACTGATATCCTAGGTAATACACAGACGTGTGGATGGACTGTCAGAAAATCGGATTATACCTTCTTAGGCACAGATCCTATAGGGGTTTGTCCCCAATACAACTATCACTTCCTTACAATCAGACGACTAATTTTATTCAAATGCTATTTCTTCCCTCCTACCACCGGTCCTGCATGAAATTGTCCATAAACGCCTGCTTTGTCAACAGGATTACATGGGCAGACTTTAAAATAAAAAAATTTTAAAAACAACAACAACACACAATATTAAATATTTAACTTATTGTTATTTTTCACAGGAGCACACTCACTCGCATAATTGCATGGAACGCACCACTGATGGATGACCTTCGACAGCATGCAATGCTCTATACAAAGAGGATATCCTTTCAAACACATTTTTTTAATTTACCATAATTTACAAAAATACCAAAGAACTGTAATGCAGGCAATAAAATCATACAATCCCACTCTCCCTCCCTTCCTGCTCTAGTCTTTGGTTCAACCATGAAGCTAGCTCGAAACATAACAACCACCACCGCCGAAAATTTGGGCCGGCTGTCTTTTTACTTTGGGAACAGGGACAACAACAGCAGCAGTAGTAAGCGCAAATAAGAATGTCACCGAAACCCAAAAACAAAAACAAAAAAGTCTATCAAGCAGAAAAAGGATACCAGCTGCAACGGCTGTTGTGGCAATTCCTGCTGATACTTCTGCTGCCGCTGCTGCTGTGACTAGTGTCGTTGCCAGCTGCCGCTGTCCTATAATGACATATGGAACATAATGACGAGAGTGGTGGTAGTGGCTGATGAAACCTCCTCTTATACATGGACATATATTTTTGACAAGCATTGCAAGATATTGTTTATTAGGGTGTCCTCAAACACAATGGGTGTTTTTTGTAATTCCAATTGGAATATGGTAGGGATGCAAGCATCGAAGATAGGCTTTTTGAGCAATCGATTTTTACTTGGCCAGACCGTAAAGGCATTATATGCTGCATATGTTTGTAACACCCAGAAGGAGACCAGATACACTGAACAAGATATTTACGTGATATTAAAGATTACGCAACCTAAATTTTAGGATGCGGAATTTACAAAATATTAAGGACGACTTTCTTAAAAATAATGAAATTTTAATTAAAATAAAGTTTATAATATTGGTTTCAAAATTTTTTTCATTAAATTTAGGACACAAATTTTGTAAATTTGCGTCCCTCCGTTAAAGTCGTATATCTTTGAACTAAGGCTAATTTTCCTTAAAGTAACGAAAATCATTTTTGATTTAAAGAAATTGTCCTTAAATTAACTGTAATATTTAAATTTTAGATTTAAGATAAAAACGTTTCAAATATAGGCTTAGATTTATTTTTAGGATTTAGCGTATTTGGTTTAAATTTTGTCAAACATTTCGTCAAAATTTTATTTCTATTAAAAATTTTGTAAATTTTTTCCTATAGAAAATTTTGTAAAAAAAAATTCTACAGAAAATTTTGTCAAATATTTATTTCTATAGAATTTTTTTTTTCAAAAATTATTTGAATGCCACATTTTGTCAAAATTGTATTTCTATAGAAACTTTTCTCAATATTTTATTTCTATAGAAAATTTGGTCAAAATTTTATTTCTATAGAAAATGTCGTTAACATTTTAATTATTTATTTTATAATTTATAATCATTTGTCACAATTTTACTTCCATAGAAAATGTTGTCAACATTTTATTTCTATAAAAAATTTTGTAAATTTTTTCTATAGAAAATTTTGTCAAATATTTATTTCTATAGATTTTTTTTTTCAAAATTTTCTTGCTGCGAAAAATTTTGTCAAATATTTATTTTTATAGATTTTTTTTCAAAATTTTATTTTCATAGAACTTTATTTCTATTTCATAGAACTTTATTTTCATAGAACTTTTATTTTCATAGAACTTTATTTCTCAAAACTTTATTTCTATAGATAATTTGGCCAAAATTTAATTTGTACAGCAAATATTGTCACAATTTCATTTCTGTAGAAAATTTCATTTCTACACTCAAAAAAAAGTTTACTTGGATCCAAAGATTTTGACCTTCCCTTAACGATTTTGGTATTGATTCCGAGCCAAAGATGCGGCTTCTTTAAAATAAAGACATTTTTTACGGACCTCCCTGGCTTTAAATCTAGGATCAATAAAATTAAAATTGGATACAGATCTCATTCATCGGGTTTTTATTTTTTTTTGCGATATATTAATAAAGGTATTTATGTACAAACAAATTCCAATTTCAAAATCCAAATTATGCCAGGTACTTCAAAGTAAAAACAGTTTTCTTCATGCTAAAAAAACTTTAAACCAAAGATGCAAATCCTTAAAATAAGTCTTAGCCTATATTTGAAGCGTTTTTATCTTAAATTTAAAAAGTCAATATGTCAGTTGAGTTAAAGACGATTTCTTTAAATTAAAAATGTTTTTCTTTGTTTTAAGGAAAATTTGCCTTACTTCAAAGATCTACAACTTCTGCAAAGAGACGCAAAATTTCAAGATTTGTGTCCTAAATTTAATGAAAAAAAATTTTTGAAGCAAGGATTATAAACTTTCTTTTAATTAAAATGTCATTGTTTTAAAGAGTTTTGTCGTTAGCATTGTGTAAATTTTGAGTCCTACAATTTAAGTTGCATAATCTTCCATATTAGGTCAATCTTTTTTTCAGTGTATAGGAAATTTTGTCAAAATTGTATTTCTATAGAAAATTGTCTCAAAATTGTATTTATACAGAAAATTTTCCCAAAATTTTATTTCTATAGATAATTTGGCCAAAACTTAATTTTTATAGAAATTTGTTTTCAAAATTTTATTTCAATATCAAATTTTGCCAAAATTGTATTTGTATAGAAAATTTTCGCAAAACTTTATTTCTATAGAAAATATTGGCAAAATTGTATTTCTATAGAAAATTTTTACATACAAATTTTTCTATAGAAATTTTTTGTGTATTTCTATACAAATTCTATACAAATCTAAAAAATTTTATTTCAAAATTGTACTTCTCTTTTTTTTTATACACAATTTTTTCAAAATTGTATTTCTATAGAATCTTCCCAAAAATTTATTTTTATAGAAAATTGTATCAAAATTTTATTTCTATTGAAAATTTTCCCAAAAGTTTGTTTCTAAACAAAATATTTTGAAAATTGCATGTCTATAGACAATTTGGTCAACATTTTATTTCTTCAGAAAATTTTGTCAAAAGTGTATTTCTATAGAAAATTATCTCAAAATTGTATTTCTATAGAAAATTTACTCAAAATTTCATTTCTATAGAACAAAACAGAACATTTTCAATATATTTCAATATTTCAATGCCACATTTTGTCAAAATTGTATTTCTATAGAAACTTTTTTCAAAATTTTATTTCTATAGAAAATTTGGTAAACATTTTATTTCTATAGAAAATGTCGTCAACATTTTAATTATATAGAAACTTTTGTCACTATTTTATTTCCATAGAAAATGTTGTCATAATTTTATTTCTATACAAAATTTGTCTACATTTTATTTCTATTAAAAATTTTGTCAATTTTTTCTATAGAAAAATTTGCCAAAAATTTTTTTTTACGGAAAATTTTTTCAAATGTTTATTTCTATAGAAGTTTTTTTTTCAAAATTATTTCTATAGAAAATTTTGTCAAAATTTTATTTCTATAAAAAATTTTGTCAAAATTTCATTTCTATAGAAAATTTTGTCAAAATTTCATTTCTATTGAAAATTTTGTAAAAATTGTATTTCTATGGAAAATTTTGTCCTTCGAAAAATGACAGATACATTTATTGTATTCATATAGAAAATTTTCTCAAAATTTTATTTCTATTGATAATTTGGCCAAGATTTTATTTCTATAGAAAATTTTGTCAAAATGTCATTTCTTTAGAAAATTTTGTTAAAATTTCATTTCTATAGAAAATTTTGTCCTTCGGAAAATGACAGATACGTTTATTTTGTGTAATATTAGCGGACAAATACATAAAAATAATAATTTTATTTTTAAGCTGTAGGGGTCATTTACTTTGGAATTACCCTTCTATAGAAAAATTTCTCAACATTTTATTTCTATAGATAATTTGACCAAGATTTTATTTCTACAGAAAATTTTGTCAAAATGTATTTTTTTTTAGAAAATTTTGTCAAAATTTCATTTCTTTAGAAAATTTTGTCAAAATTTCATTTCTATAGAAAATTTTGTCAAAATTGTATTTGAATAGAAAATTGTCTCAAAATTGTATTATATAGAAAATTTTCTCAAATTTTTATTTCTATAGATAATTTGGCCAAAATTTAATTTCTACAGAAAATTTTGTCAAATATTTATTTCTATAGATAATTTGGTATATATATATTTGGTATAATTTACAAAAAATTTCTATAGAAACTTGTTTTCAAAATTTTATTTCAATATCAAATTTTGTCAAAATTGTATTTCTATATAAAATTTTCGCAAAATATCGGCAAAATTTTATTTCTATAGAACATTTGTCCATACAAATTTTTCTATAGAAATTTTTGTGTATTTCTGTACAAATTTTTGTCAAAAATTTCATTTCTATAAAAGAGTTTTTCAAAATTTTACTTCTCGTTTTCTCTTTTTATTTCTATAGACAATTTTTTCAAAATTGTATTTCTATAGAAAATTTTTATTTATTTATTTATTTAAATTATACTAAAATGATAGTAAATATAAGATGGGTATGGCAAAGTAGAGGGAAGCTTTAGCAACTTAGAGAAAATTGTTGAAATTTTTTTTTCATATTATTTTCTCAAAATTTTATTTCTATAGAAACTTTTTCTAAATTTTTATTTGTCTTTTATTGTTCTTCCCAAAAATGTATTTTTATACAAAATTTTCTCAAAATTTTACTACTATTGAAAAATTTCCCAAATTTTTTTCTAAAGAAAATTTTATGTCTATAGAAAATTTTCTCAAAATTTTATTTCTATAGAAAATTTGGTCAAAATTTTATTACAATACAAAATTTTTTCAAATTTGTATTTTTATAGAAAATTGTTTTAAAATGCTATTTCTATAGAAAATTTTATTTAATAGAAACATTTCTCAAAATTTTATTTCTGCAGAAAATATTCTCAAAATTTAAGTTCTATAAAAATTTCTCAAAATTTTATTGCTATAACAAATTTTCTCAAAATGTTATTTCTATATATATGTCAAAATTTTATTCCAATAGAAAAATTTGTCAAAATTTTATTTCTATAGAAAATGTTCTCAATTTGTTTTTCTTTTGAAAATTTCACAATTTTTTTTTTCTTTGGAAAATTTTCTCAAAATTTTTTTATTTGGAAAATTTTGTTGCTATAGAAAATTTGGTCAAAATTTTATTTCTATAGAAAACTTACTCAAAATTTTATTTTTTTAGAAAATTTTGTCAAACCTTTTTTTTCTTTGGAAAATTTTCTCAAAATGTTGTTTCTGTAGAAAATTTGTTCAAAATTTTATTTCTAAAAAATTTTTGAGATTTTATTTCTATAGAAAATTTTGTCAAAGTTTTAGTTCTATAGAAAATTTTCTCAAAAATTAAAAAAAAATAATGTGTCAGAGCGGAACTCTTTTTATTATAGAAGAAGTTGGGTCAGATTCTTTCTCAAGGAGTGAATTAACATTAACGAAGTGAAATAGTATAGGTAGGTTAGGTGGCAGCCCGATGTATCAGGCTCACTTAGACTATTCAGTCCATTGTAATACCACATTGGTGAACTTCTCTCTTATCACTGAGTGCTGCCCGATTCCATATTAAGCTCAATGACAAAGGGACCTCCTTTTTATAGCCGAGTCCGAACGGCGTTCCACAAGTGAAATAGTCGTCCCCGCCCTAATATAGACTGTCCTCACTGTCTTTAAGTGTGTTTGTGTGGCCCTTTTCATGGACACCCTAATATATACAAAGGCACATGGTTGAGTTGCTTTTGCAGACATACCATCCATATGTCGCAGGCTGGTCAACATAAAGTTTCTCTCCCTTAACTGAAGCAAAATGGGAGGATAGACAAACCTCAAACAGGGTTGAAAGAAGCCAGTAAATATTCTTGAATATGACAATTCGGAAAATATCGACTTACATCAATCTCAATTTGAATTCCATGAAATATTTTCTAATTTTAAGAAAGTTTTGTGCAGTTATTTGATCAATCAATTTCTTCGAATAATCAAATTAAAGAGGGGCAAAATAATGTTGACAGGATATCCTTTTCAAAAATATGTATGTGTGATATACACCGAAAGAAAATAGTTAAATAATTGGCAATAATCATATTGGTACTATGTTATTCAAAGAGATTGTAAATTTAGCAAATATTATCATTAACATTTAATGGAGGTAATTAATTGTACACCCAGAGAAGGAATATGATCACCTTAAACATGTTTTAAGAGCAAAATGTTATTTTTTGATGGTGACCATGTAACATGGTTTTCGCAACCATGTTATTTGCTCGGAAATCATGTATCTGATTTCGGCAAGAAGGTTATATTTGACGAGAAAATAACATTTTAGTGACAAACATGTTACATGGTCACCGAGCAAAAATAACATTTTGCTCTTGAAACATGTTTGTGGTGATCATATTCCTTCTCTGCGTGTAGGTACCGTGGATGGTTAACTTCCCTCTTGCCATTGAGATGCTTAGCTCAATCTTACACCATAAGACCACAAACTTATCAAATGGCAACTTTTTGGTACAAAATTGACAGTATTTTACCAATTGGTATCATTGTTATACCCTTTTTGGATTTGTTTACTGATGATATCAAATGGAATTGAATTTTGGAAATAATTTTTTTTAGAACAAAGTATTCTGAGCAAATTGTATTGGTATGGTACTAAAATTAGTACATTATTTATTCTCTCCTGAAGTCGTAATTATTATACCCTCCACCATAGGATGGGGGGTATATTAACTTTTTATACCCTCCACCATAGGATGGGGAGCATATTAACTTTGTCATTCCGTTTGTAACACATCGAAATATTGCTCTAAGACCCCATAAAGTATATATATTCTGGGTCGTGGTGAAATTCTGAGTCGATCTGAGCATGTCCGTCCATCCGTCCGTCTGTAGAAATCACGCTAACTTCCGAACGAAACAAGCTATCGACTTGAAACTTGGCACAAGTAGTTGTTATTGATGTAGATCGAATGGTATTGCAAATGGGCCATATCGGTCCACTTTTACGTATAGCCCCCATATAAACGGACCCCCAAATTTAGCATGCGAGGCCTCTAAGAGAAGCTAATTTCATCCGATCCGGCTGAAATTTTGTCCACATCGGTCAATAATTATATATAGCCCCCGTATAAACCGATCCCCCGATTTGGCTTGCGAGGCCTCTAAGTGAAGCAAATTTCATCCGATCAGGCTGAAATTTGATACATGGTGTTAGTATGTGGTCTCTAACAACCATGCAAAAATTGGTCCACATCGGTCCGATTTGGCTTGCGAGGCCTCTAAAAGAAGCAAATTACATCCGATCCGGCTGAAATATGGTACATGGTGTTAGTATATGGTATCTAACAACCATGCAAAAATTGGTCCATAATTATATATAGCCCCCATATAAAACGATCCCCCGATTTGGATTGCAAGTCCTCTAAGAGAAGCAAATTTCATCCGATCCGGCTGAAATTTGGTACATGGTGTTAGTATATGGTCTCTAACAACCATGCAAAAATTGGTCCACATCGGTCCATAATTATATATAGCCCCCATATAAACCGATCACCAGATTTGACCTCCGGAGCCTCTTGGAAGACCAAAATTCATCTGATTCAGTTGAAATTTGGTAAGTGGTGTTAATATATGACCTCAAACTCCCATGCAAAACTTGGTCTAAATCGGTCCATAATTATGTATAGCCCCCATATAAACCGATCCCCAGATTTGACCTCCGGAGCCCCTTGGAAGAGCAAAATTCATCCGATTCGGTTGAAATTTGGTACGTGATGTTAGTATATGGTATCCAACAACCATGCAGGAATTGGTTCATATCAGTCCATAATTATATATAGCACCCATATAAACCGATCCCCAGATTTGACCTCCGGTGCCTTTTGGAGAAGCAAAATTTATCCGATCTGGTTGAAATTTTGTACGTGGTAGTAGTATATGATATTTAGCAACCATGCCAAAAGTGGTCCATATCAGTCCATAATCACATATAGCCCCCATATAAACCGATCCCGAGATTTGGCTTTGGAGCCTCTTGGAGGAGCAAATTTCATCCGAGTCAGTTGAAATTTGGTACATTGCGCTAGTATATGGCCGTTAACAACCATGCCTAACTAGGTCCATATCGGTCTATAGTTATATATAGACCTCAGATCCATATCAATAATTGTATATGTAGCCCCCATATAAGCGACCCCCATATTTCAATTCTGGCTCCCTACGTACCGTGCAAAACTCCATATCGATTCGTAATTATTTGTAGACTTACCTACACATACTTTTTTTGTCTAATGTATACCACGTATGGACTAACTCACAATTTAGAAAACGATTTAAGATACCACAACCCAAGTAATTCGATTGTGGATGACAGTCTTTCGTAGAAGTTTCTACGCAATCCATGGTGGAGGGTACATAAGATTCGGCCTGGCCGAACTTACGGCCGTTTATACTTGTTTTTTTTTTCACTTAGCAAAAAACAAGTAAGGACAGTCTTAAGTCTTAAGTCGGGCGGGGCCGACTATATTATACCCTGCACCACTTTGTATATCTAAATTTTCGATACCTTATCACATTCGTCAAATGTGTTGGGGCTATATATAAAGGTTTGTCCCAAATACATACATTTAAATATCTCTCGATCTGTACAGAATTTGATAGACTTCTACAAAATCTATAGACTCAAAATTTAAGTCGGCTAATGTACTAGGGTGGAACACAATGTTAGTAAAAAAATATGAGAAACATTTAAATCTGAAGCAATTTTAAGGAAACTTCGCAAAAGTTTATTTATGATTTATCGCTCGATATATATGTATTAGAAGTTTAGGAAAATTAGAGTCATTTTTAGAACTTTTCGACTAAGCAGTGGCGATTTTACAAGGAAAATGTTAGTATTTTGACCATTTTTGTCGAAATCAGAAAAACATATATATGGGAGCTATATCTAAATCTGAACCGATTTCAACCAAATTTGGCACGCATAGCTGCAATGCTAATTCTACTCCCTGTGCAAAATTTCAACTAAATCGGAGCAAAAAATTAGCCTCTGTGGTCATATGAGTGTAAATCGGGCGAAAGCTATATATGGGAGCTATATCTAAATCTAAACCGATTTCAACCAAATTTGGCAGGCATAGCTACAATGCTATTTCTACTCCCTGTGCAAAATTTCAACTAAATCGGAGCAAAAAATTAACCTCTGTGGTCATATGAGTGTAAATCGGGCGAAAGCTATATATGGGAGGTATATCTAAATCTAAACCGATTTAACCAAATTTGGCACGCGTAGCTACAATGCTAATTCTGCTCCCTGTGCAAAATTTCAATTAACTCGGAGTAAAAGATTGGCCACTGTGGTCATATGAGTGTAAATCGGGCGAACGATATATATGGGAGCTATATCTAAATCTGAACCGATTTCAATAAAATTTGGCACACTTGACTACACTACTAATTGTACTCCTAGAGCAAAATTTCAACCAAATTGGGGTAAAACATTTGGCTTCTGGGGCCATATAAGTCCATATCAGGCGAAAAATATATATAGAAGCTATATCTAAATCTGAACCGATTTCAATCAAATTTGGCACACATGACTACTACCAATTGTACTCCTTGTGCAAAATTTCAAGCTAATCGGGCTAAAACTCTGGCTTCTAGGTCCATATAAGTGCATATTGGGCGAAAGATATATATGGGAGCTATATCTAAATCTGAATCGATTTCAACTAAATTTGGGACGCATAGCTACAATGCTAAATCTACTCCCTGTGTAAAATTTCAACCAAATTGGGCTAAAAATCTGGCTTCTGGGACCGTATTAGTCCATATCGGGCGAAAGATATATATGGGAGCTATATCTAAATCTGAACCGATTTCAATAAAATTTGGCACGCTTGACTATAGTACTCATTTTGCGTCTTGTGCAAAATTTTAAGCAAATTAGGGTAAAACTCTGGCTTCTGGGGCCATATAAGTCCATATCGGGCGAAATATATATATGGGAGCTATATCTAAGTCTGAACCGATTTCTTCCAAAATCAATAGGATTCTATTCTGAGCCAAAACACATACTTGTGCCAAATTTGAAGTCGATTAGACTAAAACTGCGACCTAGACTTTGATTACAAAAATGTGTTCACGGACAGACGGACATGGCTATATCGACTCAGGAGCCCACCCTGAGCATTTTTGCTAAAGACACCATGTGTCTATCTCGTCTCCTTCTGGGTGTTGCAAACATATGCACTAACTTATAATACCCTGTTCCACAGTGTGGCGCAGGGTATAACAATTTGAAAATATTTGACACAATTTTTAATTCACATCCAAAACACTGAATTAGGTTCTCACGTTGAGAAGTAATACAAATTCAGCGCAAATGCTGTTGAAATGGTAGACATCCGTCTGATGACAAGCACATGTTAAATTCATTGCTTCTGCGCTTATTTTGCACCACTTCCGGATCCAAAAATAATATGTTCAGCATTTTTTTGACGACACTTTTTTGATGGGTTTTTGCTGGAAACAGCTGAAATTTTCGTAGAAGGTAATCATGTGGTGAAAATAGGGTACATCGTTTTTTTATATCTGGCGGAGAGGAAAGCCTCTTCCCACTCTGACTTTTTGAAACTTCTACCAAAGTTCTCCGATTTGTTCAAATTTTCAGGGAAGGTGTGGAGTGGCGTCTAGACAAAGACTTACTTACTTTATTTTGCGATACTTGGTCGGGAAAGCGAAGCTCCCTAAACTTCTCCGATTTACTTGACATTTACAGTGGACACGGGTGGGGGAGGGGGTGGGATATGAAATTAACATGGGCTACCTGCACACAAAAAAATATTTTTTATCTTCAATTATAATTTATCCAAAGTTCTCCGATTTGCTGGAGATTATAGAATTTGGTGTCTAGACAAAGATCCGTTTTTTTCGATATTTGGTGGTGGATACCCGATTTTTTTTAAAGTACAGTGAAAAACAAAACTTCTCCGTTTTACTTGAAATTTGCAAATGACGTGGGGGAGTTATGAAATTAATATGGGGTACCTGGTTTTTTTAATATTTGGAAGGTAGGACCTCCCACTTGTCCGTTTGAAAATTTTGTTTTGAAAATTGAACCAAAAATTGTTTGCTTGAAATTTCTAGGATCGAGGTCCCCCTGTGTCCGATTTTTTTTAAAGCACAGTAAAAAAAACAAATCTTCTCCGATTTACTTGAAATTTACAAAGGACTTGGTGGGAAGCTATGAAATTAATATGGGGTACCTGACTTTTTTATATTTGGGCGGAATGAAAAACCTTTTTGAAAATTGACTACTGACTTGAATGATATTTGGTCGAAAATTAGAAGTTCAGCGAAAAAAAATTAGGCTTTTTCGATTTATTTCAAATTTGCAGACGACTTGGAAGGTTATGAAATTAGTATGGGGTAACTGACAGTTTTTATATTCGGACGAGGAGGGACGTTTTGAAAATTAAACCAAAATTCAGATTTGCTTGTAGTTAAAGATAATGTATAGACAAAGATCTGCTACTTTATTTTCCAATATTTGGTCGGGGAAGGGACCTCCACTTGCCCGAAATTTTGAAACTTAAAAACAAAATTAACCGATTTTCTTGAAATTTAAGGGAAGTTTGGGGTTATCTCTGAACAAGTTTTGATCGGAGACGTTCTTTTTAAAACAATAGATTGAGTCGTCTGCAATTTACTTGAAATTTACAGGTAACGTGGGAGAAGATGAGTAATTGAATATAGGATACATGATTTTTCGATATCTTATAATTTTTCTTATAAACCCCCTTGTCCGTTTTTTTTTTGAAATTTGAATGTTTTCAGATTTTCTTGAACGATAAAGTGGGACACGTCCTTCATCTTTCTCTTTTTTTAAAAATCGAAAGTTTTACACTCTTCTTAAAATCACATCAAAAAATTGGAAGTTACTCACGCTGCCAAGAGTGACTGCATTCCCATCATCCCTTGTAGCGGCGTTCGAGAGGGCTCTCACTGTTGATCATAACTTACCTATACCTGTGCCTAGGTTACATTGCTTCTTTTACTCTTCGACTATCTTACTTATCTCTAGATTCAGTTCCCTGATTCTAGGATCAGCAGAGTTAGCACGACGGCGCTCATCACGCTCGTTTACGAGTCCCGCCGCTTCTGCTTGGGCAGTTGGGCAATTTTACCAGCGGGTATGAAACTAGCGGCTGCTGCGTTGATGATGCCCCGGAACTCCCACTCAGCAACAAGAAAATGTGAAGGACGGGGGAGCTCACTAAAGCAGCGATCTGTGTATTTTCTGTAGCCGTCCCAGTTGGTTGAGGGTCGGCCAATGGTTAGAATTATCGGGAGGTTGTCTGATGCCAATGAAAAGACGGGTTACCAGGATACGTCATTTATCAGACCAGTTGACGCTAAAAACATATCGGGCGAACTGCTGCAATCACCCATAATTATCGTGGGGGTCTCTTCGTTCACCGTACAAAATGTGGAGTCATCTATCTGCTTTGCCAAAGCTATGCCTCTCGGTCATTACCCGAGAGAGAATGTCTAAATTCATGGTGGGCATTAAAGTCTCCTAGCACCAATCGGTTATGACCGCTGTATCCTGGAGCACAGCTACTAACCGGCACTAACAATTTTCCAGTTAAAGTTTTATTCGAATTTTAATTAAATTTTATTAAACTTTCAACTAAAACAAAAATCAATTAAAAATATTAATTTGCAAAATTGATTTTTTTAGATCTATTGTTTTTTTTTTAAGCCATTCGATTGATAATTTTTGCAATTGAAGAAATTTCAATTAAAACTAATTGGATCAATAAAAAAACAATTAAAATCAAAAAGTATTTTGTTTTTCTGTATATATATTATTTTCTCAACATGTATTATGTCTGACTCCACCATTTTCAATCTCCACAGAAAGTCTTTCGAATTTTATTGCATTTGATTTGGGGGTCCATATTGTGTTAATATATTCTCTGACGTATTTCAGATAATTCAAAGACTTTTAAAAATTCAAACAATTTCCAGGTGAATTTCATCAGAGCAGATGCTAGAGTTGTGAGTGAAAATCAATCCTTGGAATGTTTATTTGGGACAGCTGTTAAGTAAACTGTTTTTTTTGTATCTCCACAACAGTCCTTGCTCGACAATCACAATTCACAAATCATATAGCTACACAACAAGTCCTTATGTTGAGTTGGGCGTATCCCTTGTCATGAGCCAAAATGTAAGAAAAAACAAGGATATGCTTATTATCCTTTAGCACCCTTGAGATCCACATGTACATATGTCCATGAACAAGCAAAGGTAACTATGGTGTAAAGCAAAATTCTCTCTAACAATGTGAAGTTCTTTGAAATTCATATGAATCGAAGGATATGAATGTAGGATTAAGACAAACACCCAAAAAAAAAGAGTAGGAGAAATTGATTGCTATGAAATATAAATGCATTGAGCATATGAATATTTTGCAGAGATGCGTGACTGTCATCGTATGTCATTATTTATATTCCTTTGAAGTTTATTTTTCAATTTTTAAGAGCATATCTAATTAGATATTATGTCGGCAAAGGTCCTTATGACCTAAGCGAAAAGAGCTGTCATTTTTTGACTGACAGGTGCGAAGCTTTCCCAATAGATTTGAACTATTATGCTCGGCTGAAGATCATCTTTAACAAGTTTCCACAAACAATCAATATTATTATACCCTCCACCATAGGATGGGGGAGGGTATAATAAATATTGCTCTAAGACCCCATAAAGTATATATATTCTGGGTCGTGGTGAAATTCTGAGTCGATCTAAGCGAACGAAACAAGCTATTGACTTGAAACTTTGCACAAGTAGTTGTTATTGATGTAGGTCGGATGGTATTGAAAATGGGCCATATCGGACCACTTTTACGTATAGCCCCCATATAAACCGATGCTCAGATTTGGCTTGCGGAGCCTCTTAGAGGATCAAAATTCATCCGATCAGGTTGAAATTTGGTACATGATGTTAGTATATGGTCTCTCACAACCATGCAAAAATTGGTCCAAATCGGCCCATAATTATATATAGCCCCATATAAACCGATCCCCAGATTTGGCTTGCGGAGCCTCTAAGAAAAGCAAATTTTATTGGATCCGGCTGAAATTTGGTATATGGTGCTAGTATATGGTTTTTAACAACCATGCAAAAATTGGTCCACATCGGTCCATAATTATATATAGCCCCCATATAAACCGATCGCCCGATTTGGCTTGCGGAGCCTCCAAGAGAAGCAAATTTCATCCGATCCGGCTGAAATTTGGTACATGGTGTTAGTATATGGTTTCTAACAACCATGCAAAATTGGTTTACATCGGTCCATAATTATATATAGCCCCCATATAAACCGATCCCAGATTTGACCTCCGGAGCCCCTTGGAAGAGCAAAATTCACCCCATCCGGTTGAAATTTGGTACGTGGTGTTAGTAAATGGTCTCTAACAACCATGCAAAAAAAAGAGTTTTGTCAAAATTTTATTACAAAAAAAAAATTGTGAAGATTTTATTTCTATAGAAAATTTTGTCAAATTTTATTTCTATAGAAAAGTTTGTCAAAATTTTATTTCTATAGAAAATTTTGTCAAACTGAATTATTTACGTATTTAATCGGCCTTTTTTGTTTAATATATACCCCTTATGGGCTAACTTATAATTGAGAAGACGGAGTTAAGAAATTTTAAGATACCTTGCCATCGGCAAGTGTTACCGCAACCCAAGTAATTCGATTGTGGATGACAGTCTTTAGTACAAGTTTCCATGCAATCCATGTTGGAGGGTACATAAGATTCGGCCTGGCCGAACTTACGGCCGTATATACTTGTTTTATTTAATAAATATGAATACATATATGAATATTTACATAAAGGGTGATTCTTTTGAGGTTAGGATTTTCATGCATTAGTATTTGACAGATCACGTGGGATTTCAGACATGGTGTCAAAGAGAAAGATGCTCAGTATGCTTTGACATTTCATCATGAATAGACTTACGATGGGGTGATTTGTTAAGAGATTGATAACTTTTTTAAAAAAAAAACGCATACAATTTGCAAAATCTCATCGGTTCTTTATTTGAAACGTTAGATTGGTCCATGACATTTACTTTTTGAAGATAATTTCATTTAAATGTTGACCGCGGCTGCGTCTTAGGAGGTCCATTCGGAAAGTCCAATTTTGGGCAACTTTTTCGAGCATTTCGGCCGGAATAGCCCGAATTTCTTCGGAAATGTTGTCTTCCAAAGCTGGAATAGTTGCTGGCTTATTTCTGTAGACTTTAGACTTGACGTAGCCCCACAAAAAATAGTCTAAAGGCGTCAAATCGCATGATCTTGGTGGCCAACTTACCGGTCCATTTCTTGAGATGAATTGTTCTCCGAAGTTTTCCCTCAAAATGGCCATAGAATCGCGAGCTGTGTGGCATGTAGCGCCATCTTGTTGAAACCACATGTCAACCAAGTTCAGTTCTTCCATTTTTGGCAACAAAAAGTTTGTTAGCATCGAACGATAGCGATCGCCATTCACCGTAACGTTGCGTCCAACAGCATCTTTGAAAAAATACGGTCCAATGATTCCACCAGCGTACAAACCACACCAAACAGTGCATTTTTCGGGATGCATGGGCAGTTCTTGAACGGCTTCTGGTTGCTCTTCACTCCAAATGCGGCAATTTTGCTTATTTACGTAGCCATTCAACCAGAAATGAGCCTCATCGCTGAACAAAATTTGTCGATAAAAAAGCGGATTTTCTGCCAACTTTTCTAGGGCCCATTCACTGAAAATTCGACGTTGTGGCTCGTTAGTAAGTCTATTCATGATGAAATGTCAAAGCATACTGAGCATCTTTCTCTTTGACACCATGTCTGAAATCCCACGTGATCTGTCAAATACTAATGCATGAAAATCCTAACCTCAAAAGAATCACCCTTTATTTGTAAGAACAACATATTATGTAGGTTAGGTTAGGTTAGGTGGCAGCCCGAAGTATCAGGCTCACTTAGACTATTCAGTCCATTGTGATACCACATTGGTGAACTTCTCTCTTATCACTGAGTGCTGCCCGATTCGATGTTAAGCTCACTGACAAGGGACCTCCTTTTTATAGCCGAGTCTGAACGGCGTTCCACATTGCAGTAAAACCACTTAGAGAAGCTTTTAAACCCTCAGAAATGTCACCAGCATTACTGAGGTGGGATAATCCACCGCTGAAAAACTTTTTGGTGTTCGGTCGAAGCAAGAATCGAACCCACGACCTTGTGTATGTAAGGCGGGCATGCTAACCATTGCACCACGGTGGCTCCTATTATGTAAAAGTTCTTCTATGAAGAATTTTGACCTCCGGAGCTCCTTGGAAGAGCAAAATTCATCCGATTCGGTTGAAATTTGGTACATGATGTTAGGTTAGGTTAGGTTTGGTGGCAGCCCGATGTATCAGGCTCACTTAGACTATTCAGTCCATTGTGATACCACATTGGTGAACTTCTCTCGTATCGCTGAGTGCTGCCCGATTCCATGTTAAGCTCAATGACAAGGGACCTCCTTTTTATAGCCGAGTCCGAACGGCGTTCCACATTACATTGAAACCACTTAGAGAAGCTTTGAAACCCTCAGAAATGTCACCAGCATTACTGAGGTGGGATAATCCACCGGTGAAAAACTTTTTGGTGTTCGGTCGAAGCAGGAATCGAACCCACGACGTTGTGTATACAAGGCGGGCATGCTAACCATTGCACCACGGTGGCTCCTTACCGGGGTGTTAGTATATGGTATCCAACAACCATGCAGGAATTGGTTCATATCAGTCCATAATTATATATATAGCCCCCATATAAACCGATCCCGAGATTTGGTTTTGGAGCCTCTTGGAGGAGCAAATTTCATCCGAGTCAGTTGAAATTTGGTACATTGTGCTAGTATATGGCCGTTAACAACCATGCCTAACTCGGTCCATATAGGTCTATAATTATATATAGCCCTCAGATAAATCGATCCCCAATCACACAAAAATTGGTCCATATCAAGTTCATAATTTCAATTCTGGCTCTCTACGTACCGTGCAAAAGTCCATATCGATTCGTAATTATTTTACTACATTACAACAACAAAACAAAAAAATGCATGTCTTATCATGCAAGTCATTAAATTTTGAAAACTCTCCACAAACATGAACACGAACATATAATTGAATGAATTAGCTTTGCATCTGATGTACTATCCTTATTATCTTTAATTCTAATAAGGGATCTTAAATTTCAATAGCAATTGAATTCCTTATATAACCAATCATCCAGTTAGTAGTCATGGTTTGAATTTGAGCGACCTTTTATTCGTGTGTTTGCTATTTGCAAAAGGCAAAAAATTCTCTTTTGAGAACAATACATACAATATTGCCCCAAAAGTGGAATGCCACCAACAAATACGTAAATTAAAATAAAATGTTTAGGTTGTTATGTATTAAATTTTATAGAAAACTATTGCCTATTGTTCTACGATCTCTTAGAAGATTTCGAGAAATGTTGCTGTTGTTGTCTACCATAAAAAGTCGTCGTAACAATGTTGTAAGATATCAACAATAACAAAGGCAAAACAAAAGGCGATCGTTTGTTCTTTTACAGCAATAATCTGAAATTCTGAGAATTTTCATGATTGCAATGAAATGTTTTTCTGTTGTCTGATGCTGCGCAACAATCACAATAAACCGCAATGAGGAATACTACGTGAAGAACTTAGAACATTGTTAAACTTTGAAACGATTCTAGGATAAGTCGACTTTAATTGGTGTTTGCAGTACGTCTATCATGTGCCAGTCCAAAGCTTATCTTATGAACGCGATGCTAATATGCAGCATTTCCGAACGGGGCCAAACTTTTTTATGTTCAATGGAAAGTGGAATTGAACCCACGAACATTTAAAGGGTGATTTGTTAAGAGCTTGATAACTTTTTTTTTTAAAAAAACGCATAAAATTTGCAAAATCTCATCGGTTCTTTATTTGAAACGTTAGATTGGTCCATGACATTTACTTTTTGAAGATAATTTCATTTAAATGTTGACCGCGGCTGCGTCTTAGGTGGTCCATTCGGAAAGTCCAATTTTGGGCAACTTTTTCGAGCATTTCGGCCGGAATAGCCCGAATTTCTTCGGAAATGTTGTCTTCCAAAGCTGGAATAGTTGCTGGCTTATTTCTGTAGACTTTAGACTTGACGTAGCCCCACAAAAAATAGTCTAAAGGCGTCAAATCGCATGATCTTGGTGGCCAACTTACCGGTCCATTTCTTGAGATGAATTGTTCTCCGAAGTTTTCCCTCAAAATGGCCATAGAATCGCGAGCTGTGTGGCATGTAGCGCCATCTTGTTGAAACCACATGTCAACCAAGTTCAGTTCTTCCATTTTTGGCAACAAAAAGTTTGTTAGCATCGAACGATAGCGATCGCCATTCACCGTAACGTTGCGTCCAACAGCATCTTTGAAAAAATACGGTCCAATGATTCCACCAGCGTACAAACCACACCAAACAGTGCATTTTTCGGGATGCATGGGCAGTTCTTGAACGGCTTCTGGTTGCTCTTCACTCCAAATGCGGCAATTTTGCTTATTTACGTAGCCATTCAACCAGAAATGAGCCTCATCGCTGAACAAAATTTGCCGATAAAAAAGCGGATTTCTGCCAACTTTTCTAGGGCCCATTCACTGAAAATTCGACGTTGTGGCAGATCGTTCGGCTATTCATGATGAAATGTCAAAGCATACTGAGCATCTTTCTCTTTGACACCATGTCTGAAATCCCACGTGATCTGTCAAATACTAATGCATGAAAATCCTAACCTCAAAAGAATCACCCTTTATATACAAGGCCGGCATGCTAACTATTAAACCACTGTGCCCCCACCGTTCATCAAGTTTCGAATATCCCTCGAATCGTAAATTTCTCGAATTTTAAATGTTATAACGATTTTTAGCTTGCGCCACCAAGGGAAAGTTACTATTTCTACAAAAAGGGAGCACATACTCACGATGGAATAATTGCCAAACCATCAAAAATTCTACAAACCATTTTTGGTAGAATTCTACCAACTGAGTCAACGATGATTACATCTTGTACTATAGAAAGTTTTCCCAATATTTTTTTTTATAGAATATTTTTTAAAATTTTATTTTAATAGAATTTTTTTTTTCAAATTTAATTTCTATGGAAAATTTTTCAAAATTTTACTTCTAAGAAAATTTTTCCAAAATTTTATTACTATAGAAAATTTTCTCAGAATTTTATTTATATAGAAAATTGTGACAAGATTTTATTTCTATAGAAATTTTTTTTAAAATTTTATTTTTATAGACAATTTTCTCAAAATTATATTTTTATGGAAAATATTATCAAAATTTTATTTTTCTAAAAAATGTTCTTAAAATTTTATTTATATATAGAAAATTGTGTCAAAATTTTATTTCTATAGAAAATTTTCTCAAAATTTTATTTTTATAGTAAATTTTCTTAAAATTTTATTTCTATAGAAAATCGTCTTAAAATTTTGTTTGTATAGAAAATTGTCTTAAAATTTTATTTCTATAGAAACTTTTCTTAAAATTTTATTTCTATAGAACATTTTCTTAAAATTTTATTTCTATAAAAAATGTTCTCAAAATTTTATTTCTATAGAAAATTTTCTTAAAATTTTATTTCTATAAAAAATGTTCTCAAAATTTTATTTCTATAGAAAATTTTCTTAAAATTTTATTTCTATAAAAAATGTTCTCAAAATTTTAGTTCTATAGACAATTTTCTTAATATTTTATTTCTATAGAAAATTGTTTCAAAATTTTATTTCTAAGAAAATTTTCTTAAAATTTTATTTCTATAGAAAATGTTCTCAAAATTTTATTTTTATAGAAAATGTTCTTAAAATTTTATTTCTATAGATATTTTTTTTATAATTTTATTTTTATAGACAATTTTTTCCAAATTATAGTTCTATGGAAAACTTTTTTTATAAAAAAATTTCTTAAAATTGTATTTCTATAGAAAATTTTCTCAAAATTTTATTTTTATAGAAAATTTTCTTAAAATTTATTTCTCTAGAAAATGTTTTCAAAATTTTATTTCTGTAGAAAATTTTCTCAAAAAAATGTTATAGAAATTTTTCTCAAAAAAAAAAAAATTATAGAAAATGTTTTTTCAAAATTTTTATAGAAAATTTTCTCAAAATTTTATTTATATAGAAATTTTTCCAAAAGAAAATTTTCTTAAAATTTCATTTCTATAGAGAATTTTTTCAAAGTTTTTATAGAAAATTTTCTCAAAATTTTTATGGAAAATTTTCTCAAAATTTTATTTCTATAAAAAATTTTTCCAATAGAAATTTTTCAATAGAAAATTTTCTTAAAGATTTATATCAATAGATTTTTTTTTAATTTGTATTTTTAAAGAAAATTGTGTCAAAATTTTATTTTTATGGACAGTTTTCTTAAAATTTAATTTCTAAAAATTTTATTTATATAGAAAATGTTCTTAATTTGTACTTCTATATAAATTTTTGTCAAAATTTTATTTCTATATAAAATTTTCTCAAAATTATATTTTTATAGAAAATTTTCTCAAAATGTTGTTTCTATAGAAAATTTTCTGTAAATTTTAGTTGGATAGACAATTTTCTCAAAATTTCATTTCTATAGAAAATTTTCTCAAAATGTCAGTTCTATAGAAAATTTTCTCAATATTTTATTTCTATAGAAAATGTTCTCAAAATGTTATTTCTATAGAAAATGTTCTTCAAATTGTATTTCTATAGAATTTTTTTTTAAATTTTTCTAGAAAATTTTCTAAACATTTTATTTCTACAGAAACTTTTTCCAATAGAAATGTTTCAATAGAAATTTTTCTTAAAAAATTTATTTCTATAGCAAATTTTCTTAAAATTATATTTTTATAGAAAATTGTGTCAAAAACGTGTCTATAGAAAATCATCTTAAAATTTTGTTTGTATAGAAAATTTTCTTAAAATTTTATTTCTATAGAAAATTCTCTTAAAATGTTATTTCTATAGAAAATTTTCTTAAAATTTTATTTCTATAAAAAATGTTCTCAAAATTTTATTTCTATAGAAAATTTTCACAAAATGTTATTTCTATAGAAAATTTTTGTTCTAACGACAATATTTTCAAAACTTTACTTCTATTGAAAATTTTCTCAATATTTTATTTCTATAGAAATGTTCTCAAAATGTTATTTCTATAGAAAATGTTTTCAAAATTTTTATAGAAAATTTTCTCAAAATTTTATTTCTATAGAAATTTTTCCAATAGAAATGTTTCAATAGAAAATTTTCTTAAAATTTCATTTCTATAGAAATTTTTTTCAAAGTTTTTATAGAAAATTTTCTCAATTTTTTTATGGAAATTTTTCTCAACATTTTATTTCTATAAAAAAATTTGTCAATTAGAAAATTTTCTTAAAAATTTATATCTATAGAATTTTTTTTTAATTTGTATTTTTAAAGAAAATTGTGTCGAAATTTTATTTTTATGGACAGTTTTCTTAAACTTTAATTTCTAAAAATTTTATTTATATAGAAAATGTTCTTAATTTGTACTTCTATATAAAATTTTGTCAAAACTTTATTTCTATATAAAATTTTCTCAAAATTTTATATTTATAGCAAATTTTCTCAAAATGTTGTTTCTATAGAAAATTTTCTGTAAATTTTAGTTGGATAGACAATTTTCTCAAAATTTCATTTCTATAGAATTTTTTTTTCAAAATGTCAGTTCTATAGAAAATTTTCTCAATATTTTATTTCTATAGAAAATGTTCTTAAAATGTTCTACAGAAAATGTTCTCAAAATGTTTTCTTAAAATTGTATTTCTATAGAAATTTTTTTTTTAAATTTTTATAGAAAATTTTCTCAAAATTTTATTCCTATAGAAATTTTTTCCAATAGAAATGTTTCAATAGAAAATTTTCTTAAAATTTTATTTCTATAGAAAATTTTTATAGAAAATTTTCTCACAATTTTATTTCTATAAATATTTTTTTCAATAGAAAATTTTCTTAAAAATTTATTTCCATAGAAAATTTTCTTAAAATTGTATTTTATAGAAAATTGTGTCAAAAATTTATTTTTATAGAAAATTTTCTTAAAATTTAATTTCTAAACATTTTATTTATATAGAAAATTTTCTTAATTTTTACTTCTATATAAAATTTTGTCAACATTTTATTTCTATAGAAAATTGAAGTACCTCTTACTTGGAGAGGAATATGTTGCAAAACATCAAGAATTCTACCAATCTACCAAAAAGTAAAAAAAAAATTAAAGTGAAATTCTACTAACTTTGGCAACGGTGATTACATGTTATACGACCAGTTTTGAAATTGTTAATAGGTACCTATTACAATGACAATGCCAAGTAACGCTAAAATACCCAGCAAAACTTGAGTATGTACTTGAGAAAAAACTGTTTACCAATAGCATACTCAATACCGTAGGCTTGAAAATAATGACTTATCCTAACCGTACGGTTTTGTTTACTACAAATCAGATTTGATGTTTGATAGAACCACTAGTTTAGAAATTCTTAATTGGTACCTATTACGATTACAGTTCAACTACACATTCAGAGTAAAGAAAAATGTGTCCATTCAACTCGAATGCTCAAATACCCAGCCAAAATTGGATAAAAATTTGAGGTATAAAAATGCTTTCCAAAAGCATTCCCAATACTGTATGATTGAAAATAATGACTTACCATCATATGATAAACACTTTACTTTCTCCTGTAAAAGCTGGGTAAAATGCGAAAAACTGCTTACCAATAGCATTTGTACCATACTCACAGCATCATCAGATTTTCTTGAGTACTTTCACGTAGCAAATATATTCGTTATTTATTTCTCGTATCTTGTCCACACTTTTGGCAATGCTACAGGTTAGTACTTTCCCCATAGGGCATGCTCATTTAATAGAAATTATTTATCAAGTTATCTTTAAGTTTATTTGCTAATGAGAATTTTTGGCTGGGTATTAATGAAGATTTTTTTCTTCGTCCTTGCGGATAATCAGAGACATTTCGTATTTTGTTGGGTTAGCTCACTTTGAACTCAAGGCATTAATATCTGCCTTTTATGATCTTGCTGCTAGTAAGAGAAGTAATATGCGAAATCATTCTTCCAGCAACTGTCTCATGCTGACCTTCTTTCTCATCCTCGCACCATGCTATTCCATGGTAGTTCTGTAAGGAAATCATTGATGAGATGCTGCTCTGCAACTGTTCCACCGCCGCCTTTAGTTTTTTAGTTGGCCTGTAGCTGGAATACTCAAATTGAAATACAAAGAACCCCCTTTCCATCGCCCAAACAAAAACAACAAGAGGCAAAGAAAAATGAGAGTACATTGACTTAACTAGCTGGCGGACCGCATAAGTAAAGTCGTGAAGTGGCTTCTTATTCACTTGGACTTGGAATCATTTGCCTTTTTCCAGCCTTCCTCTCTAGACTCAAAAAATATAAACAATTTAAAAATAAACCACAACTAAAAAGAATAATATTTTGTTTAGACGCCTGGAGTTTGGACAACGATCGCATGAGGCGACACGATATTGTAACAGGATGGTGAGGAGGAGCAGGCGGTGGCGGTGAAGAGGGAGTCAATGCCTGAGAAAAAGGAAAAGATTTCTTGATTTACAATCGTTTATAAAAATACGAATTGTTTACCAAATACAGACAACAACAATAATTCGTGCCCCATGCCTACCGATCTGGAGATCGAAGTAGAGGCAAAAACTGCAATGTATTGAACTTAACAAGCTAAAGCTTCTGGCTAAGATATAAAAATGCAGTACAACTCGATCTAAGGAGGAACATCAGCAGCAGCATCATCATCAACGTCGGAATTAGTATAAAGGCATATTGACACAATGGAGGAACCAAACCGATTTCATAGTTCTTGAACATATGGTTCCAAGTGGAGAGGTTTCAACTAACCTCGAATTTTAATACAGTTACAAATTTTGGCAAAATTCTCTACAGAAATAAAATTTTTTATAGAAGTAAAATTTCCTATAGAAAAAAATTTTCTGTAGAAATAAAATGTTGAAAAAATTTTCTATGGAAATAAAATTTTGACAAAAATTTCTATAGAAAAAAAATGGAAAAATTAATATAGAAATAAAATTTTGACAAAATTTTCAATAGAAATAAAATACTGATAAAATTTTCTACAGAAATCAAATTTTGACAAAATTTTCTATAGAAATAAAATTTTGACAACATTTTCTATAGAAATAAAATTTTGACAAAAAATACTACAAAAATAAAATATTGATAAAATTTTCTATAGAAAAGAGATATTGATAAAATTTTCTATAGAAATAAAATTTTGACAAAATTTTATCTAGAAATAAAATTTTGTATAGAAAATAAAATTTTGACAAAAGTTTCTATAGAAGTAAAAAATTAGAAAAAATTTTTCTATAGAAAACACAATTTTGGCAAAATTTTGTATAGAAATAAAATTTCGACAATTTTTTTTATACGAATAAAATATTGACAAAATTTTTAATAAAAATAAAATTTTGACATAATTTTCTTCATAAATACAATTTTGAGAAAATTTTTTATAAAAGTAAAATTTTGAGAAAATTTTCTATAGAAATAACTTTCCTATTAGTCATAAAATTTTAGATAATATTCTATAGAAATAAAATTTCGAACTTTAAACAAAAGTGCTTTAAAAATTCAACATGTCGAAAAATGGACAACATGACAAAATTTTCTTAGAGATAGAGTTGTGACAAAATTTCCTATAAAAATAAAATTTTGACAAAAAAGAAATAAATTGTTTACAAAATTCTTTAAAGCAATATTATCTGTAAAAACAAAATTGAGACACAATTTTCTGTGGAACAATTTTTACTAAAATTATCTATAAAAATCCAAATGTTATATAGAAATAAAATTTTGACAACTTTTCTGTAGAAATAAAATGTTGAAAAAATTTTCTATAGAAATAAAATTTTGACAAATATTCTGTAGAAATAAAATGTTGACAAAATTTTCAATAGAAATAAAATTTTGACAAAAATTTCTAAAGAAAAAAAATTAATATAGAAATAAAATTTGGAAAAATTAATAGACAAAATTTTCTATAGAAATAAAATTTGGAAAAATTAATATAGAAATAAAATTTTGACAACATTTTCAATAGAAATAAAATATTGACAAAAATTTTCTACAGAAATCAAATTGTGACAAAATTTTCCATAGAAATAAAATTTTGACAACATTTTCTATAGAAATAAAATTTTGATAAAATCTGCTATAAAAATAAAATATTGATAAAATTTACTATAAAAACAAAATATTGATAAAATTTTCCATAGAAATAAAATATTGATAAAATCTGCTATAGAAATAAAATATTGATAAAATTTTCTATAGAAATAAAATTTTGGCCAAATTTTCTATAGAAATAAAATTTGAGAACATTTTCTATAGAAATAAAATTTTGAAAAATTAATATAGAAATAAAATTTTGACAAAATTTTCTGTAGAAATAAAATATTGATAAAATTTCCATAGAAATAAAATATTGATAAAATTTTCTATAGAATAAAATTTTGACAAAATTTCCTATAGAACTAAATTTTTGACAAAATTTTCTATAGAAATAAATTTTGGACAAAATTTTCTATAGAAATAAAATTTTGACAAAATTTTCTATAGAAATAAAATTTTGACAAAATTTTCTATAGAAATAAAATTTTGACAAAATTTTCTATAGAAATAAAATTTTGACAAAATTTTCTATAGAAATAAAATTTTGACAAAATTTTCTGTAAAAATAAAATTTTGACAAACTTTTCTATAGAAATAAAATTTTGACAAAATTTTCTATAGAAATAAAATTTTGACAAAATTTTCTATAGAAATAAACATTTCCTATAAAAATAAAATTTTGATAAAATTTTCTACAGAAATAATTTTTTTTTTCAAAATTCGTTAAAGCAATATTTTGTGTAAAAATAAAATTGGACACAATTTTCTGTAGAACAATTTTTACTAAAATTATCTATAAAAATCCAAATTTTCTATAGAAATACATTTTTGACAAAATTTTCTATAGAATAAAATTTTGACAAAATTTTCTATAGAAATAAAAATTTGAGAACATTTTCTATAGAAATAAAAATTTGAGAAAATTTTCTATAGAAATAAAATTTTCATAAAATTTTCTATAGAAATCAAATTTTTATAAAACTTTCTATACACCCTCACAAAAAATCGCTTCTGTAACATATACTCCCAAACATATTTTGCTTCAAGCATATACATTTTTGGGTATTGCCCAAACATTTATATGTTTGATCTCTTCCAATATATAATATGTTTGAAAGCATATTGGTCTAAACAATATATGTTTGGGTAGTCTAAGTTCCAAACATTTTGTATTTTTGCATCCAAATTCAATAATGTTGTCTTCCAAAAAACAATATGTTATTATGTGAACATATAATATGTTTGGAAGCATTTTGCATCCAAAAATATTATATGCTTAAAAAAAATTCTCCCAAACAATATTGTGCTCAAAATTTTATTTATTTATTTATATATTTACAGTCATAATGAATTATGAAAATAAACAGGTAATATAGGTGCTAACAACATAGGTTTTCGACCTGAATGCTCAAAATTTTGTTTCTGCCTAATTGTATATTCCCTCACATCTTTCTCACTTCCACGAGATTTTTTAGTTCTTAACACCTTTTTCTGTAATACAAACATTGTAGAAGAAATTATTCAATTTTATGATTTTTTTTATTTTAATTTTACATTTTGCCGGACGGGGATTCGAACAGCGGACCACACAGTTTGTAAGGATCAAAGAAGTAGCTGATCAATTGCCCAAGGGAAAATAAAATGTTAATTTTGTAATAACAAGCAACAACCACCAACTTAATTCAATATCGCTCCCTGTTAAATAGCGCTCCAAGCTACTAAACACATATATGTTTATAGGCTATTTCTAAATTAATATATGTTTGCATCCAAGCATATTATATTTACAAACATTTTATGTCCCAAACATAATATGTTCTAACATATTAACATATATGTCCCAAACATGTTATGCTAGTTTATTATATGCTTGCACTCAAAAATATTGTGTTTAAAAATTTGTGTTCCAAACATATAATGTTTATAGCCAAACATATGAAAAACGGTCTTTTTCATCCGTGTAGAAATAAAATTTTTATAAAACTTTCTATAGAAATAAAATTTTGACAACATTTTCTATAGAAATAAAATGTTGACAAAATTTTCTACAGAAATAACATTTTGATAAAATTTTCTATAGAAATTAAATATTGACAAAATTTTCAAGAGTAAAAAATTGTGACAACATTTGTATAGAAGTAAAATATTGACAAAATTTTCAAGAGTAAAAAATTTTGACAACATTTGTATAGAAATAAAATATTGACAAAATTTTCTATATATCAAAATTTTGATAAAATTTCATAAGGAAAAAATTTTGTGAAAAAATTTTCTATAGAAATAAAATTATTTATATCTGTTTTTTATCTTTGTTACCCACTGTGTAACCAAAATCCTCTACTTCATCGGCATCACCATCAGCAATAACTAAGCTACAAAACGACCAATTACCAGAAGAAGAAAACTATTAAAACAATGATGTGCCCAAAACGAGAACAACTCCGAGTCAAAGTAAGGCAAACTCAGCCGGCGAGCGAGCCAACGGCATCCAGCAAAGGAAGCAATAACCCAACACCAACCAGCAGCTTTATAATCGGACCAAATAACCGCACCACACACACACAAATCACCATGCGATGCAATGAACTCTTTCTTCATTGTAGTTCTAGAATAAAAGGCCATAGATGACGATTGTAAGTGTCTGGATTGGTTTTAGGTGGAAGTGGTTGTTGGTTGGATAGATGGATGTGGAAGTGCTGCTTTTGTATCGAATCACAAAAATCACTGACCTTGACTTTTCCATAAAGTTTAAGGCCCTTCTAGAGAATTGTTGTTGATGTTGATGCCTCTATAGAATTCGCTGTTGTTGTTCTTGTTGCTGCTCATTCGGAATTTATACCCAATACGCCGCATTAGTTAAGTCTGTGGAGACCACAGAACGAGGAGTCAAAAAAAAAACAAACCAACAAACTGCCATCTCATACATATGCGCAATCCCATCCCATTCCTAACAATCCATCCATCCCAACATACAATTCCATCTACAGATCTCGAACTTTTTTACACTTGTGTTGACAATGTTGTTGTTATAGTTGCTGCTGGTGTTATTATTGTGGTATTATGGTCTTTGAGCTGTATGGAGTTGGAATTAAACTCCAGCCATCCATAGATGGATGGACGGATAGTTGGTTGGTTGCTTACGCATGCCACATTACTACCCAGCTGATAGACAACGAGCCAAGCCAAAGTTGGTTGCCACAACCATATTCACAAGCCAAAAACAAAAAAAAAAACACATTGACACAACTATCCAACTATTGTTGAGCATTTAGTGAGAATGATACTGGTACTGCATGGCTGGATCTGGGATGTGGTTGGTATCGCAGGTTAATGTTGGTGGCTGCTATATCGGCAGCGGTGTATGCCCTCTTTTTTTTGGTTTGTCCAAGGTTCATTATACGCAAAACATCATTTAGATGTGGTCATTGTTCTTAACGATGAGTAGTCCTATGATATCGTTCGTTCGTGGACAATGGGAACACTGTATACGATCTCATATTGAAGTTATCTTCATCGTGATCTATACAAGTCGACAACCCTATGGACTTACTACATGGGACATGTAGAATAATTATCTAGAATTCATGGAATGTAAAATTGTAGCAAGTATCATAGTTGGTATCGTATACCAACAATGGCAATGAACTCCCATCATGGTTAGTAATTATGGCCAAGAAGGTGCTCAAAAGAAATTTCCAAAACAGCGGTTTTGATACCCCAAGTTGTGATCCCTAACTACACTGAAAAAAAAAGCATGCCCGATTCCAAAGATTTTGTCTTTACTTTACAAATGTTGGTATTGATTCCGAGCCAAAGAAGCGGAGAATACAAGTAAGGATACTTTTAAGACACAATTCTCTTTTAAATTTGGGTTTTGTGTACTTGCTTCTAGGAAGCAAATATTAATTTTTCGCTTTTTTAGCTTTCTTCTTCATATGCTGTCAAAGTCCTTTAAAAACGAGTTGACGACAACTTTATTTTCCAAATTAAGACTTGACTTCCAGTAGAAATTATGATATGTTTCAAGTAATAAACGTCTTTAACCCTTTCACTACCGAAATAAACCTAATGTTAAAAACTTTAATTTTTCTTCTGTTTTTACTAGTACTAACAGCATGTAAAACAAAAATTGTTATTTTGAGATCCTACCTCAATTACTTCAAGAGCTATATGAGCTTGTTCTGGAAACTTGATTCTTGATTTGTGACCAAATGGCCTTACGAAAAGAAGCGTTATTTCACCTATAATATCCTTCAAAGTGTGAGAGAAAATACAAAAAAGAATCCGAAAAAGTATCAGTTATAGTTTTTGTATAAATGTCCATTTACTAGAGACATACAGTAGAAAAATGGTCTAAAATTTTCGTATTTTTCGTTTATTGTTAAAGAAGTTTACAAAAATATATTTTAGTGCTCACCAATATGGGAAATATTTATAGCTTATTTAGATTAAAGCCTCTACTTTAAAATAACATCGAGAAATAAATCGAATCTAAGTGGGAAAATAGAATTTGGTGTCTTTTTGGAATGTCCTTCTAAGTGGTCATCGGTAGTGAAAGGGTTAAAATGAAGTGTTGAAAAATATCTCCTATATTTGAACGATTTTTTGCTTTGTAGTCAAGATGCAAAAAGGCAACAAATTTAAAGACAATTTCATTAGATGTAAAGAATTTTTCTGAGTTATTAAAGTCAAGTTGACCTTAGCCCAAAATTTTTTCTTTCATGTTATGATACCCATTTTTAAGTGAAATCACTTAATTATAAGGATAATACGACTTCATTGAAAAGTTTATCGACTTTTGGATAAGGAAAAAAACTTTATAGTAGAGAATTGCGTCTTCCGTGCTAAGCAAAATTTGCATTCGTATTTTAAAGACATGAAATCTTTGACCTCACGACAATATTTTTTTCAGTGTAGAGCAAATTTATATCATCTGCAACGAATTAAAATTTCCGGTAAAAAGAGCTCTCAAAATAGAAGTATCGATTCCTAATTTCCATAGAAAATTTTGTCAAAAATTTTATTTCTATAATTTTTTTTTTACAATTTTATGTCTATAGACAATTTTGTCAAACTTTTATTACTATACGAAAATGTTGTCAAAATTTTATTCCTATAGAAAATTTTGTCAAAATTTTATTCCTATAGAACATTTTATCAAAATTTGATTTCTATAGAAAATTTGTCAAAATTTTACTTTTATAGAAAATTTTTGTCAACATTTTATTTTATAGAAAATTTTGTTGAAATTTTATTTCTATAGAAAATTTTGACAACATTTTATTTTATAGAAAATTTTTACAAAATTTTATTTCTACACGGATGAAAAAGACTGTTTTTCATATGTTTGGCTATAAACATTATATGTTTGGAAAACAAATTTTTAAACACAATATTTTTGAGTGCAAGCATATAATGTTCATAAACTAGCATAACATGTTTGGGACATATATGTTAATATGTTAGAACATATTATGTTTGGGACATAAAATGTTTTTAAATATAATATGCTTGGATGCAAACATATATTAATTTAGAAATAGTCTATAAACATATATGTGTTTAGTAGCTTGGAGCGCTATTTAACAGGGAGCGATATTGAATTAAGTTGGTGGTTGTTGCTTGTTATTACAAAATTAACATTTTATTTTTCCTTGGGCAATTGATCAGCTACTTCTTTGATCCTTACAAACTGTGTGGTCCGCTGTTCGAATCCCCGTCCGGCAAAAGGTAAAATTAAAATAAAAAAAATCATACAATTGAATAATTTCTTCTGCAATGTTTGTATTACAGAAAAAGGTGCGAAGAACTAAAAAATCTCGTGGAAGTGAGAAAGATGTGGGGGAATATACAATTGGGCAGAAACAAAATTTTGAGTATTCAGGTCGAAAACCTATGTTGTTAGCATCTATATTATCTGTTTATTTTCATAATTCATTATGATTGTAAATATATAAATAAATAAATAAAATTTTGAGCACAATATTGTTTGGGAGAATTTTTTTAAGCATATAATATTTTTGGGTGCAAAATGCTTCCAAACATATTATATGTTAACATAACAACATATTGTTTTTTGGAAGACAACATTATTGAATTTGGATGCAAAAATACAAAATGTTTGGAAATTGACTACCCAAACATATATTGTTTAGACCAATATGCTTTCAAACATATTAAATATTGGAAGAGATCAAACATATAAATGTTTGGGCAATAGCCAAAAATGTATATGCTTGAAGCAAAATATGTTTGGGAGTATATGTTAGAGAAGCGATTTTTTGTGAGCGTGTATAGAAAATTTTGTTAAAATCGTATTTCTATAGAAAATTTTGTTAAAATTTTATTTGTATAGAAAATTTTAATACAAAATAAAATAATACAACAACAACAGGATACTACTCTATAGAAAATTTTGTCAAAATTTTATTTCTATAGAATTTTTTTTTTGTGGGAGCCAAGGTCGTGGGTTCGATTCCTGCTTCGACCGAACACCTAAAAGTTTTTCAGCGGTGAATTATCCCACCTCAGTAATGCTGGTGACATTTCTGAGGGTTTCAAAGCTTCTCTAAGTGGTTTCACTGAAATGTGGCCCCTTGTCATTGAGCTTAACATGGAATCGGGCAGCACTCAGTGATAAGAGAGAAGTTCACCACTGTGGTATCACGATGGACTGAATAGTCTAAGTGAGCCTGATACATCGGGCTGCCACCTAACCTAACCTATAGAAAATTTTGTCAAAATTTTATTTCAAGTGAAAATTTTTTCAAAATTGTATTTCTATAGAAAATTTTGTCAAAATTAGATTTCTATACAAAACTTTGTCAAAATTTTATTTATATTGAAAATTTTGTCAATATTTTATTATACCCTGCGCCACACTATGGAACATGGTATTATAAGTTAGTGCATATGTTTGTAACACCCAGAAGGAGACGAGATAGATACATGGTGTCTTTGGCAATAATGCTCAGGGTGGGTCCCTGAGTCGATATAACCATGTCCGTCCGTTCGTCCGTCAGTCTGTGAACACATTTTTGTGATCAAAGTCAAGGTCGCAATTTAAGTCCAATCGCCTTCAAATTTGGAACATGTTCCTAATTTGGGTCAGAATAAAACCCTATTGATTTTGGAAGAAATCGGTTCAGATTTAGATATAGCTCCCATATATATCTTTCGCCCGATATGCACGAATATGGACCCAGCAGCCAGAGTTTTATACCGATTTGCATGAAATTTTGTACAAACATAGCACTTAGTCGTATAGTCAAGAGCGCGAAATTTGATTGAAATCGGTTCAGATTTAGATATAGCTCCCATATATATCTTTCGCCCGATATTATATGGCCCCAGAAGCCAGATTTTTGGCCGAATTTAGTTGAAATTTTGCAATAGGAGTACAATTAGTAGTATAGTCAAGTGTGCAAAATTTGATTGAAATCGGTTCAGATTTAGATATAGCTCCCATATATATCTTTCGCCCGATATGGACTAATATGGTCTTAAAAGCCCGAGTTTTGGCCCAATTTGGTTCAAATTTTGCACAGGGAGTAGAATTAGCATTGTAGCTATGCGTGCCAAATTTGGTTGAAATCGATTCAGATTTAGATATAGCTCCCATATATATCTTTCGCCGATATGCACTTATATGGACCCAGAAGCCAGAGTTTTATCCCGATTAGCTTGAAATTTTGCACAAGGAGTACAATTGGTAGTATAGTCATGTGTGCCAAATTTGATTGAAATCGGATCAGACTTAGATATAGCTTCCATATATATTTTTCGCCCGATATGGACTAATACGGTCCCAGAAGCCAGAGTTTTGGCCCAATTTGGTTGAAATTTTGCCCTAGGTGCACAATTAGTAATGTAGTCGTGTGTGCCAAATTTTATTGAAATCGGTTCAGATTTAGATATAGCTCCCATATATATGTTTTTCTGATTCCGACAAAAATGGTCAAAATACCAACATTTTCCTTGTTAAATCGCCACTGCTTAGTCGAAAAGTTGACTCTAATTTTCCTAAACTTCTAATACATATATATCGAGCGATAAATCATAAATAAACTTTTGCGAAGTTTCCTTAAAATTGCTTAATATTTGAATGTTTCCCATATTTTTTTACTAAAACTGTGTTCCACCCTAGTGCATTAGCCAACTTTAATTTGGAGTCTATAGATTTTGTAAAAGTCTATCAAATTCTGTCCAAATCGAGTGATATTTAAATGTATGTATTTGGTACAAACCTTTATATATAGCACCCAACACATTTGACGGATGTGATATGGTATCGAAAATTTAGATCTTCCAAGTGGTGCAGGGTATGATATAGTCGTCCCCGCCCGACTTTAGACTTTTCTTACTTGTTTATATATAAAATTTTGTCAAAATTTTGTTTCTATAGAAAGTTTTTTTTATATTTTATTTCTATTGAACATTTTGTCAAAATTTTATTTCTATATAAAATTTTGTCAAAATTTTATTTCTAAAGATTTTTTTTTAATTTTATTTCTATTGAAAATTTTGTCAAAATTTTATTTTTATTGAAAATTTTCAATAAACTCTTTTTCTATAAAAAAACTTTCTAAAATTTTATTTCTCTAGAAAATTTTATCAAAAATTTTATTTTTTTTAGAAAATTTTGTCACAATTGTATTTCTATAAAAAATTTGTCAAACTTTTATTTCCAAGAAAAATAGAAACTTGTGTCAAAATTTTATTTCTACAGAAATTTTAGTTTTGTTAGAAAATTATGTCAAAATTTTATTTTTGTTAGAATATTTGGTCAAAATTTTATTTATACAGATAATTTTGTCAAAATTTTATTTCCTTAAAATTTTTTGTCAAAATTTTATTTCTATCGAAAATTTTGTCAAAACTGTATTTCTATAGAAAATTTTGTAAAATTTTATTTCTATAGAAATATTGTCAAAATTTTATTGCTATAGAAAATTTTGTCAAAATTTTTTTTTCTATAGAAAATTTTGTCAACATTTTATTTCTATAAGAAATTTTGTCAAAATTTTATTTCTATAGAAAATTTTCTCACAATTGTATTCTTACAAAAATTTTTTTCAAAATTTTATTGTATCAAAATTGTATTTCTATGGAAAATTTTCTAAAAAGTTTATTTCTATCGAAAAATTTCTCAAAAATTTAATTTTTATAGAAAATTTTGTCAAAATTGTATTTCTATAAAAAATTTTGTCAAAATTTAGTTTCTATAGAAAAATAGAAACTTTTGTCAACATTTTATTTCTATAGAAAATTTTGTAAACACTTTTTTCCATTGGAAAAAATTCTCAAAATTTTTATTTTTATAGAAAATTTTGTCAAAATTGTATTTCTATAAAAAATTTTGTCGAAATTTTGTTTCTATAGAAAAATAGAAACTTTTGTCAAAATTTTATTTCTATAGGAAATTTTGTTTAAGTTTAATTTTTGTAGAAACTTTTGTCAAAATTTTATTTATACAGATAATTTTGTCAAAATTTTATTTCTATTGGAATTTTTTTCTGTAGTAAATTTTATCAAAATTTTATTGCTATAGAAATTTTTTTTCAAAATTTTATTTAAAAAATATGACATTTTGCTTTATTGCATTACTGTGAAATACTCGAGTCTCCAATTTGTTAACAGTTGAACTTAGCATCAGTTCTACTCTTGTATACTAGTTTTCTTCGCTTCCAGCTACACCGAAAGGTTATAGAAGAAATGTTGTTTTTCCTTTTGCTTTAGTTTCTTGATGAGATCATGAAGAACAAAATTTAGTTTTAAGCCATCGTATACTGTCAGTTCAGTTCCTTGTTCTTTGACTGTCTGGTCTTCTTAAGCCAAGAAATGTAACCCCCACCAGCAGATCACCATTAATAGACGATTATGCGCCGAGTTTGTTTGTGTCTGTGTCGGAACATTCGTCATTTCTGCCGCATGACTAGGCCTGTCTCTTAATGATGGTCTCTTTGGAGTTGTAGTACCATCGTCTTTAGGCAATTTCATAATCAAGTATGCTTCTAAGAACCCCTTTTGTTGGCAGTTACCATTCTCCATGTAATATTAAGTATTTTGTCGTGGTTCTTATTCTATTATTACTTGAAACAAAACAAAAAAAACAAATGTTTAAATTGTATATTATTCTCTTTTTGTATATGTTATTATGATGACCTAGCTCTAATTCATCCCATTCACCCATGATTTTTCATGGAGTAGTAATTTTTATTATTATAGGCATAGGCATTAAAACAATGTTCTTCATTGTTAATCGCTGTTAATTTGTTTAAGACACTAGCATTTGCTTAGACTTACTCATGTTGAGATTCCCCCAAAAAGTTCATATGAGGCATGTGAGACGAACCTAATTCAATCCCTTTCAAAGTAGTAATGTGAAATGATATACAAAATCCCCCATGTTTCGATATTCGGAATCGCAAGAATTTTGTTCTCTTATAAAGAAAAAATTGAGATTCTATCGGACTCATAAGCGTAGGAAGGCCTCTGGGGAGGGGGCTTAGACCCCCCCAGAAAAATTTTAGCCCCCCCCCAGAATTTGAAACTCTATTTATGATTTTCCATTTTTCAATAAATGTCAATAGTTTTTTTAATTTGTATAAAAATTAAACAAGTATATACAATCGCACAAATTTCCGCTAAAGACTTTCATGAACAATCGAATTACTTGGGTTGTGGTAATCTCGATGGTCCTACGGATCCTCCAGATAAATCTTCATCATTGTAAGGCTGCATGTGCTGCCTTAAAAGTTCTTCTGATGAAAGGGGACATAGATATAGTTCTTATTCAAGAACCATATGTTTATAAAAACAAAATATGTGAATTAAGTACTCCGGGGTTCAAACTATTGCAGTATAGTGGTAATGATGTAAATCGAGCCTGTATAATTGCTAAAAACGAGCTCAACTTGTTTCTGCTTCCTTCAATGTGCAATACAGACACTGTCGTTGCCAGTTTAGAAATAGCCAAATGCAAATATTGGGTATCTTCGGTCTACATGGGACATGACAGGGAGATGCCTCCATATGCCGTTAAGACCTTAGTGGAGGAGTCACGGAAAACAAAGACGAAACTCATTATGGGATGCGATGCGAATGCACATCATAGTATATGGGGAAGTAGTGATACTAATGCAAGGGGAGAGTCGCTAATAGAGTTTATTTTGCGTAATAATCTGGTAGTTTGCAACAAGGGAGATGTCCCAACCTTTGTCACTAAAAACAGGCAAGAGGTTTTGGACATCACCTTGGCCTCGCAAGAACTGAATGAAATGATATCTGAGTGGCAGGTTTTAAGTGAACACAGCTTCTCAGATCATCGCTACATCAGTTTCAAATTTGATGTTCATATCACCAAGATCATATTTCCGCCAAATGTTAGGAAAGCTGACTGGAATAGGTATAGGGAATCGTTCAATATGATGATACCGGAAATAACAGAGACAAATATGAGAAATGTGCAAGATATCGAATACGCAGTGGAGCGGATTACTAAGGCCTTCAACATCTCACTGAAAGCTGCATGCCCTAGAGGAAAGCCAAGGGGGAAACATCGACCACCATGGTGGTCTACGGAATTAAGTAATATGAGGAAATCCTGCAGGAAGCTCTTTAACAAGGCAAAGTCCACCAGAGCTTCTGAGGACTGGGACGCTTACAAGAAGATTCTGAGAGGATACAAGCGAGAACTGAGAAAGGCTCAGCATAACTCTTGGAATGCTTACTGCAGCAGTATTGAGAATACGTCCGAGGCTTCCAGACTACGGAAGGTTCTAGCATCCACCAACTCCGCTCCAGGTTTCATTAAAACATCGGAGGGCAATTGGACAACGTCCAGTGAGGAGACGCTGGAGGTACTATTGGACACACATTTTCCTGGAAATCAGACGGTTGAACCATGTACTGGCGGTGCCACAGTTGCTCAGCGGTCGTTTCCTGTCGAGGAAATTGTATCGGAAACTAGAATAAGATGGGCGCTAAATAGCTTTGGACCATTCAAATCCCCTGGACCTGATGGAATTACTCCGGCGGAGTTACAAGCTGTAACTGACAAAATTATCCCCTGGTTGTCGGTGATATATAAAGGATGTATCAACTTATCATATATCCCAGGAAAGTGGAGGGAAACAAAAGTCGTTTTCATACCTAAAACGGGAAAAGCCTTTCACTCGAGGGCGAAGGATTTCCGACCAATCAGCTTATCCTCATTCCTACTTAAGACTCTGGAGAGGATGATAGATATTTATCTTAGAACTAGCATCGATTCAAGTTTGTTCTCGAAACGACAGCATGCATACTCGAAGGGCAGGTCTACTGAGACCGCACTACATGAACTAGTCAGCTTTATTGAAAGCTCACTATCTGTCAAAGAATACACAATCGTGGCGTTTCTAGACATCGAAGGGGCGTTCAATAATGTCCATCCGAGCTCGATATTAAATGGACTGACAACTCTGAATGTTGATCCATGTATACTCAGGCTGTTAGACGAACTGCTAATGAAGAGACGTATTTCAGCCACGCTAGGACAAGCAAACATACAAAAGTATGTGAACAGAGGCACTCCCCAAGGAGGAGTTCTATCACCTCTTCTTTGGAATGTTGCTATAAATAGCCTTCTGGTTACTATAGAAAAAGAAAGGATAAAAGTGGTGGCATACGCAGATGATGTAGCTCTGGCAGTCAGGGGAAAATTCCCATCCACAATCAGAGATATTATTCAGAGGGCCCTCCGGATGACTGAAAAATGGGCGAAAGACAATGGTCTTGGGGTAAATCCCGCAAAGACAGAATTAGTCATGTACTGCAAAGATCGCAAAACTCCCACGGTTAGGCCTATTTCCTTAGGGGGTATTGAAATTCCCTTTGGTGATTGTGCAAAATACCTTGGCGTTATTTTGGACAGGAAGCTGAACTTTAAGCTTAATATTGAAGAAAGGGCGAGGAAGGCAACTGTAGCTTTGTACTCGTGCAAAAAGGCAATAGGAAAAAAGTGGGGACTAAAACCAAAAATTGTGCATTGGCTATACACGGCAGTGGTTAGACCTATAATGCTATATGGTGTTGTAGTCTGGTGGCCGGCACTTCAGAAACCGACTGGTTTAGATAAAGTTCAGCGTATGGCGTGTTTGTGTATTTCAGGCGCATTCAGCAAGACAGGAACAAATTCCCTTAATGTCATGCTGAATCTATTGCCTTTAGACATTTTGGCCAAACAGTCAGCTGCAACAACGGCTGTGCGGTTGCGCGAACTATCGCTGTGGTCGGAAAATGGTTACGGTCACAGTTCTGTCCTCAAAATAATGTCAGATGTGCCTAACGTAGTGGATTACACTTTGGCGAGTCCACTTTTCGACAAAAAGTTTGAGACTCTAATCCCCAACAGTGAGGCGTGGTGCACACAGACCCCGGGAAATAAAGAATATATAGATTTCTACACTGATGGCTCCAAATTGGATGGACAAGTGGGTTTCGGAGTATATTCTAATGATCTGGAACTTCAAATAGCGAAAAGATTACCTAATCACTGTAGTGTTTTTCAGGCTGAAATATTAGCAATAAGAGAGGTGGCGAATTGTCTGAGAAGTAATGTTCCAAAAAATGTGGGTATTAATATATACTCAGACAGCCAACCTGCAATAAAATCCTTGGACTCTGTGTTCCTCAACTCGAAAACGGCCATCGATTGCCGCAAATCTCTCAATGAGATGGCTGAGCAGTACAATATTCACCTAATATGGGTGCCTGGCCATAGGAACATACCGGGGAACTGCGAAGCCGATGAGTTGGCAAGGCTAGGGACTACCTTACATATTCCAGGGGAACTAGAATTTGTTGGTATGCCCCTAGCTACCTGCAAGCTCATGCTGCGTGAGAAGGCTGTTATGATGGCAAATGTTCGATGGGAGAATTGCAAGGGTTGTAACGACACCAAGCAAATATGGCCCCATTTCAACTTAAACCGCACACTAGATATGCTAATGTTCTCGAGACGTCAGATATCACTCCTGATATCTGCTATAACGGGTCGCTGCCTGATAGGAGATTTTGCAAAAACTATTGGCGCGAAGTATAATGACTATTGTATGAGCTGTCATGATGCGGAGGAAAAAGAATCAATTAAACACCTCTTGTGTGAGTGTCCTGCATTTTGTGTAAAGCGCAAGCAACTTTTAGGAGCATATAGCTTCAGATTACTGGCGGATCTGGAAAACGTTAACTTAAGCAGTCTGCTAATGTTTTTGGAACAATCTGGTTGGTTCAACAAAGAAAAATAATCAAGAAGGTTCAGCGGTTAAAACTAGAAGTGCCCATATGTAATAGGTACTTTTAGTTAATGTGGTATCACAATGGACTGAATAGTCTAAGTGAGCCTGAATCTTAATCGGGCTGCCACTTTAACCTAACCTAACCTAACCTGGGTTGTGGTAGCAGTTGCCGATGGCAATGTTTGAAGTCAGATATTTATGAAATAAAGCTGTGGTTGCACTTATGATTGATTTAGTTTAGTCAATTTATGATTGATTTAGTTTAGTCAATTTAATTAAAAAAATAGTAATTGATATTAAAACTATTCTTTCATAAATTAATATCTTAATAATGCTGCGAAAAAGCGTTGCCAAAAAAGTAGTGAAAATGTTCTTTTTTGGTCTAGAAGTGGTGCAAAATTGGCGGAGAAGCAATGAATGTAATATGAGCTTGTCATAGGACAAATGTCCACCGTTTCAACAGCCGTTGCAATGAATTTGCATCACTTCTTAAGGTGAGATCCGAATTCAGTGTTTTGAATGTGAATTAAAAAATGTTTTCCCAAATAAATAATTTTTATATTGTTTTTATGATTTTTAATGCATTCTGACGCTTGTTTGAAACGTTTTTCCTGGAATAATTTCCAAAATTATCGACTTTTTTATAATGGATTTAGCAGTTTTGTGGCAAAATTTGAATAATTTGTACCAATTTATTTATTCTTACTCTTTTTTTAAACTATTTGAAAAACAAGAAAACAAAAAATTACACATTAAAATATGAAAAAAAAAATAAGTAAAAAAACTTCCTGTATAGTTAAAATAATTGAGGACATTTTTGGAAGTACTTTTAAAGTTGTTCCTTTAGAACAACTCACAATTTTTTTGCTGGGAAAAGTGTGGAACTACTTTTAGTTGCTTTATTATAAATTGTTTGTCGAGTTATTTTGATGTCTAATTTTTTATTGAATTTTATGAAATAAAACATTAATTGAACCTATAAGTTCAGTCTATAAATTTTAGCTAGGGGGGCTATAGCCCCCCCTAGGAAAATTGTCTAGCTACGCTAATGATCGGACTTAAATTCAATTTTTATTTGAACTTCTTATCAAGGAGACCTATGTTGCAAAAATTTAAATTTGTATGTTTTAGGGTTAAGAAAATATCGCCAAACGAACATTTTGCCATTCTCGATTACGAATATAATAGACTTGTTCTAAGTAAAGTAAAAATAAATTTCTGCAAAATTAAGAAAATAAAAACAAAACCTCCGGCGAAGCTAAATAATATCTCTTTTTCAAAGAACTTAGAATGTCTTCTTAAAATATTGACCTAATATGAAAAGTTATGGAACCTAAATTTTAGGATTAGGATTTTAGGATTAGGATAAACTTTGTTGGAAATTATGAAAACATTTTATATTTGCACCATCGAACTACAATTTGTTTCGATCTATATACAAATCCTTTAATGGACTAAATTAGGCTACAAGGAAAGCTTATGAAAATTTTTTGCAGCAGTTGTTCGACGAGAAGCTAAAAAATGTGCATGCTGTTATAATAATGCATCTACACTGAAATAAAATGTCGACCTAAAGGTATATACTGTGTTCACATTTCCCGTTGAAATTTTCGTGGTTTATTAAAATATTTTTAATTGAGAGGAGATAATTTAAGTTAATTTATGCGCACTTTCTTGTTCATATAAATTTCGTCCAGATTTAACGGGAACACCAAGAAAAAAGTACATTCGGAACTAAAGGAAAAAACGTTCATCAATTTAGTTTAGCCATTTTATTTCCATTAAGTTAAATTTTTGTTTAAAATTATAAAATTTGCTTCAGTAAAAAAATCCTAAACTTAAAGCAGTTAGGAATAGTTCATTAACCACAATAAGGCATGGAATTTTACTAATACTGTTTTCTTCGCTGGTTATAAGAATTTACTACTGAAAAAAAAATTTTTTTCACTGACAACAAAGCATTCGTAAAAATAAACAAAATATGAACTAAAACCAAGTTTCCTCAAATTTAGTAAAATTTCTTACAAAATGATAATTCTGACTTCCTTTATTATAGAAAGCTTATCATACATACGAATAACACTTGGCATAGAAAAATATTTTAGTTTATTCGTACTAAGAAGTATTCAATTCTTTCAAAACTTAGGGAAACATACTTGTTAGAATATAGGAAATTTTCATATATGAATTCAATTCAGTTAAATGTTTTCATTCTGTAGTAAAGTGGTACATAAATATAGGAAAATGTTAACTAATATATGGAATGCATTCTACCTAATTTCAACGAAAATCACATCGTTCAAAAATATAAAAATGTCTTTCGAAGTTCAATTTTCTTCACAATTAGTTCATTTTAACTTAAAGAAGGGGTCACTTTTTTCTGGGTGAATATGGTTGTTTTCGTGTATCATCAGAAGAAGTAATCGGGAAAATAAAGTGATTTATACCGATACTTCATTTCTTGAGCATCCAGACCCCCCCAATTTTTAACCGATTTCGCAGATTTCCAATTATATCCATATTTTGGTTTAGCCCCCAAATAGACCAATCTCCCGGTGTGACTTCTTGAGAATCTAGAAACTATAACTTTTTTATCAAATTTGCCTGAAATTGAAAATATAATTTTGTGTCCAAAATAAGTGTACCGTGCCCCCATATAGAGCAATCTTGGACTTCTAGACAGCACAACAATTATTCAGTTAAAAATCTATTTTATTTCATTGCAGCCAAATTTTTTCCCTGCGAGCATCCTTTTGAGGTCTGAGAACAAGAAAAAGTCGCTGGGGGGCCAGATCTGGAGAATACGCTGGGTGGGGAAGCAATTCGAAGCCCAATTCATGAATTTTTGCCATCGTTCTCAATGACTTGTGGCACGGTGCATTGTCTTGGTGGAACAACACTTTTTTCTTCTTCATATGGGGCCGTTTTGCCGCGATTTCGACCTTCAAACGCTCCAATAACGCCATATAATAGTCACTGTTGATGGTTTTTCCCTTCTCAAGATAATCGATAAAAATTATTCCATGCGCATCCCAAAAAACAGAGGCCATTACTTTGCCAGCGGACTTTTGAGTCTTTCCACGCTTCGGAGACGGTTCACCGGTCGCTGTCCACTCAGCCGACTGTCGATTGGACTCGGGAGTGTAGTGATGGAGCCATGTTTCATCCATTGTCACATATCGACGAAAAAACTCGGGTGTATTACGAGTTAACAGCTACAAACACCGCTCAGAATCATCAACACGTTGTTGTTTTTGGTCAAATGTGAGGTCGCGCGGCACCCATTGTGCACATATCCAATTATTGATGAATGATATGACCAACACGTTCCTTTGATATCTTTAAGGCCTCTGCTATCTCGATCAACTTAATTTTACGGTCATTCAAAATCATTTTGCGGATTTTTTGATGTTTTCGTCGGTAACCACCTCTTTCAGGCTTCCACTGCGTTCACCGTCCTCATTTCACCATGCTTGAATTTTGCATACCAATCAATTATTGTTGATTTCCCTGGGGCAGAGTCCGGAACCTCATTATCAAGCCAAATTTTTGCTTCCACCGTATTTTTTCCCTTCAGAGATCTTTGTAGATCTAAATTTTCGATACCATATCACATCCGTCAAATGTGTTGGGTGCTATATATAAAAGTTTGTCCCAAATACATGCATTTAAATATCACTCGATTTGGACAGAATTTGATAGACTTTTACAAAATCTATAGACTCAACATTTAAGGCGGCTAATGCACTAGGGAGGAACACAATGTTAGTAAAAAATATGGGAAACGTTTAAATGTGAAGTAATTTTAAGGAAACTTCGAAAAAGTTTATTTATGATTTATCGCTCGATATATATGTATTAGAAGTTTAGGAAAATTAGAGTCATTTTTACAACTTTTCGACTAAGCAGTGGCGATTTTACAAGGATAATGTTGGTATTTTGACCATTTTTGTCGAAATCAGAAAAACATATATATGGGAGCTATATCTAAATGTGAACCGATTTCAACCAAATTTGGCACGCATAGCAACAATGCTAATTCTACTCCCTGTGCAAAATTTCAACTAAATCGGAGTTAAAAATTGGCCTCTGTGGTCATATGAGTGTAAATCGGGCGAAAGCTATATATGGGAGCTATATCTAAATCTGAACCGATTTCAACCAAATTTGGCACGCATAGTTACAATGCTAATTCTACTCCCTGTGCAAAATTTCAACTAAATCGGAGTTAAAAATTGGCCTCTGTGGTCATATGAGTGTAAATCGGGCGAAAGCTATATATGGGAGATATATCTAAATCTGAACCAATTTCAACCAAATTTGGCACGCATAGCTACAATGCTAATTCTACTCCCTGTCCAAAATTTCAACCAAATTGGGGTAAAACTCTGGCTTCTGGGACCGTATTAGTACATATAGGGCGAAAGATATATATGGGAGCTATATCTAAATCTGAACCGATTTCAATAAAATTTGGTACACTTGACTATAGTAATAATTGTTCTTCTTGTGCAAAATTTTAAGCAAATTAGGGTAAAAGTCTGGCTTCTGGAGCCATATAAGTCCATATCGGGCGAAATATATATATGGGAGCTATATCTAAATCTGAACCGATTTCTTCCAAAATCAATAGGGATCTATTCTGAGCCAAAACACATACTTGTGCCAAATTTGAAGTCGATTGGACTAAAACTGCGACCTAGACTTTGATTACAAAAATGTGTTCACGGACAGACGGACATCGCTATATCGACTCAAGAGCCCACCCTGAGCATTTTTGCCAAAGACACCATGTGTCTATCTCGTCTCCTTCTGGGTGTTGCAAACATATGCACTAACTTATAATACCCTGTTCCACAGTGTGGAGCAGGGTATAAAAAATGATTTCTGTAGTAAGATGTTAGCAAATTGGCAATCTGTACATGCTTGTTTCAGAATTTAGTTCTATAAATATTGTTTTAATTTTTTTTTTCGAAAATTGTTGATTACAAAATCCTCCAATTATTATCGAAAATAAAATATAATTCTATTCTACTATTCTAATGTAAGTACACAATATATACATTTAATTTTATTTTGTTTTAGTCCTTCATCTATTGGGGTCTTCAAATGCAGCTCCATTGCCATTGTCTCTTTCTAATTCATTTACTATTGATCAAATCCAAAATTTGTTGATTTAATCTTGATGTAGTATTGTTTATTTTTTGGAGGTTATTTCAGTAGTAGTTGCATGAATAATACTTAAATATACAATTAATGTTTCTCGAGGAGGAGGGGGGAAAAGTGCATTCGATTGCATCACAATTAAAAACCTTTGACTACCAATCACTAGCAGTCAATGAACGAATTGCTCGTTGCCGCCAAGCAATGAGCTGCATATACAACGTTAATGCACATTAAGACGATGATTGAATGGCTAAATTAATGATAGATTCATTTTTATTTTTTTTTTTCGTCTCTCAGATTAATTCTTAGGTGTGGTATAGTAGAGGTTTAATGTTGTGATCTTAATAAGCAACAATATCTAATGTTTATTTAATTGTCTTTGGAACATTGAAGAGAGTAATATGTTGAATGTATTAAATCTCAGTAAGGGCGTTGCACTGAGAAAAATATGTCTTTTAAAATTTTCATAAAAAAATTAATAATAATTATCTTCGTAGGAAAAAGGCAAAAAGCGAGAGAGACCAAATAGCAATGTCAAGAAGTTTGGATGCCGAAAGGCGGAGTTTGATGTCAGTTGAATCGTTAGAAAATGTCTCTATTTTCGTACGCAAGGGCAGGAAAGAGACAAAATTATAACGGTTGAATTCCACATTACATTGAAAATCAACCTTAAAACCTGCATTTAAACTTAAAAACTGCCGCCCGCCATCTAAAATCCAGTCACAACAGGTTGGTTGATAAGTCCCGTGTCTGACACATAGATGGCGTCGATAGTATTAAATGCATATTATTTTTATATAGTACCAACCTTCAAATGATTCGTGTCAAAAGTTGACGTCTGTAAGTCAATTAGTTTGTGAGATAGAGCGTCTTTTGTGAAGCAACTTTTGTTATTGTGAAAAATGGACAAAAAGGAATTTCGTGTTTTGATAAAATACTGTTTTCTGAAGGGAAAAAATACGGTGGAAGCAAAAACTTGGCTTGATAATGAGTTTCCGGACTCTGCCCCAGGGGAATCAACAATAATTGATTGGTATGCAAAATTCAAGCGTGGTGAAATGAGCACGGAGGACGGTGAACGCAGTGGACGCCCGAAAGAGGCGGTTACCGACGAAAACAACAAAAAATCCACAAAATGATTTTGAATGACCGTAAAATGAAGTTGATCGAGATAGCAGAGGTCTTAGAGATATATATATATTCATCAATAATTGGATATGCGGAAGCTCTGTGCAAAATGGGTGCCGCGCGAGCTCACATTTGACCAAAAACCACAACGTGTTGATGATTCTGAGCGGTGTTTGCAGCTGTTGACTCGTAATACACCCGAGTTTTTCGTCGATATGTGACAAAGGATGAAATATGGCTCCATCACTACACTCCTGAGTCCAATCGACAGTCGGCTGAGTGGACAGCTACCGGTGAACCGTCTCCGAAGCGTGGAAAGACTCAAAAGTCCGCTGTCAAAGTAATGGCCTCTGTTTTTTTGGGATGCGCATGGAATAATTTTTATCGATTATCTTGAGAAGGGAAAAACCATCAACAGTGACTATTATATGGCGTTATTGGAGCGTTTGAAGGTCGAAATCGCGGCAAAACGGCCCCATATGAAGAAGAAAAAAGTGTTGTTCCACCAAGACAACGCACCGTGCCACAATTCATTGAGAACGATGGCAAAAATTCATGAATTGGGCTTCGAATTGCTTCCCCACCCACCGTATTCTCCAGATCTGGCCCCAGCGACTTGTTCTTTTTCTCAGACCAAAATGGTATCAACAAATTGGAAGGTCGTTATAATCGTTGTATCGCTATTGAAGGGAACTATGTTGTAATAATAAAAACGAATTTTGACAAAAAATGTGTTTTTCTTTGTTAGACCGGGGACTTATAAGCCAACCTGTTATACTAGCACAATGTATCAAATTTCAACTGACTCGGATGAAATTTGCTCCTCCAAGTGGCTCCAAAACCAAATCTGGGGATCGGTTTATATGGGGGCTATATATGATTATGGACTGATATGGACCACTTTTGGCATGGTTGTTAAATATCATATACTACCACCACGTACCAAATTTCAACCAGATCGGATGAGTTTTGCTTCTTCGAAAGGCACCCGGGGTCAAATCTGAGGATCGGTTTATATGGGGCCTATCTATAATTATGGACCGATTTCGACCAATTTTTGCATGGGTGTTTGAGGCCATATATTAACACCATGCACCAAATTTTAACTGAATCAGATGAATTTTGGTCTTCCAAGAGGCTCCGGAGGTCAAATCTGGTGATCGGTTTATATGGGGGCTATATATAAATAATTATGGACCGATATGGACCAATTTTTGCATGGTTGTTAGAGACCATATACTACCACCACGTACCAAATTTCAACCAGATCGGATGAATTTTGCTTCTTCGAAAGGCACCCGGGGTCAAATCTGGGGATCGGTTTATATGGGGCCTATATATAATTATGGACCGATTTCGACCAATTTTTGCATGGGTGTTTGAGGCCATATATTATCACCATGCACCAAATTTGAACTGAATCAGATGAATTTTGGTCTTCCAAGAGGCTCCGGAGGTCAAATCTGGTGATCGGTTTATATGGGGGCTATATATAAATAATTATGGACCGATATGGACCAATTTTTGCATGGTTGTTAGAGACCATATACTTACACCATGTACCAAATTTCAGCCGGATCGGATAAAATTTGCTTCTCTTAGAGGCTCCGCAAGCCAAATCGGGGGATCGGTTTTATATGTGGACCAATTTTTGTATGGTTGTTAGAGACCATATACTAACACCATGTACCAAATTTTAGCCGGATCGGATGAAATTTGCTTCTCTTAGAGGATTCGCAAGCCAAATTTGGGGGTCCGTTTATATGGGGGCTTTACGTAAAAGTGGACCGATATGGCCCATTTGCAATACCATCCGACCTATATCAATAACAACTACTTGTGCCAAGTTTCAAGTCGATAGCTTGTTCGTTCGGAAGTTAGCGTGATTTCAACAGACGGACATGCTCAGATAAACTCAGAATTTCACCACGACCCAGAATATATGTATATACACGCAAAAAAATAATTCTTTCCTCCCAAACGAAATTTTAGACAAATAAAGTTCGTTTCTCATTTGCTTTTCGTTGTAAGGAAGTGTATTTGGAAGAAAAGTATATACTTTTTGTGATAAACGTTTATTCTTTTCCAGGATGTAAAAACAATTTCATAAAGACAAACTCAAAAAAACATTGTTTTCGTGCTAATTGCATTTTCCCTCACATCTTTCTCACATCCACGAGTTTTTTTAGTTCTTAACACCTTTTCCTGTAATACACAATGTAGAAGAAATTATACGATTTTGTAAATTTTTAAAATTTGTTTACCTTTCGCCTGGATGGAGAATCGATCCGCGAACCATGCACTTTGTAAGCCAACACATTAACCACTGAGCTATGTACCTGTTATGGTCATCAATAGATAATTATCCATATAAGTTATATTTATATAGCATAGCTTGCGGCGCCCACGAACCGAATAAACAAAGTTTATTTAACAGAAACAAACATTTAGTTGGGCACCGTGGAGTAGTGGTTGCTACGTCCGACTTGCATGCCGAGGGTCGTGGGCTCGATCCCTGCTTCGACCAAAGTTTTTTTTTTACATATATTCCAGATGTGTTCGGAAGATTCCGAAAAAATGTTCAACATTACATTGTAGTATATTAAATTTTGAACTGTAAAATGTGTCTTATTAAAGACCTAAAGTCAGAAAAGAACAGTGTTTGATATAAACGAAGTGGACTGTGTTGTTGTTTCAAAAATAACTTTTTTTATTGAAAAAATAAAAAAATTTGTAACAAACGAATTTTTTTGGTGATAAAAGTTTAAAATTTTCGAAGCAATTCAAAAAACTCTAACAAAAGAAAAACGATTTCGGTACACGTTTTCCAAACGTTTTTTTTTTGTCTTTGGTTGTACTTTATGGGGTCTTAGAGCAATATTTCGATGTGTTACAAACGGAATAACAAAGTTAATATAACCCCATCCTATGGTGGAGAATATAAAAATAACATAATTGTAAAGTAAAAAGCTTTTCCAAATTGCTATCATACTTAACGAACACTTAGTCCAACTAAACAATATGAAAAAAGAAAAACAACAAACAAAGCTATCTCACTCAACAAAACATTTTAAGGATTTTGATTAGATTAGATATATTCGTACACTTGTTCTAATCCTTTTGTACTTCATCGTTTTAAGTAACTTCTTAAAAATATCAAGGCAATCAAATTTTTATCAGATAAACGCGATCTTGTCATATTGTCGACGGACCTTTTATCATTGCTTCTTATTTTATGTTGCACGAATTCCATTTCACATGAACTCATTGTTCAAAGGAGGACCTTACACACAAAAAAATAATTCATTTATTGTATGAATAGTGTTCCCAAAAATTTTCCAAACACGGAATTCATAAATTATATGAAAAAAGTTCATAAATTAAAAAATACAGGTTTTCATTGACTACGAATGTATACATAATATTAATGAAATTTGTAATTTTATAAATGTAGTATACATAATTTTCGACATTGAGAAATATGTATTTTTACATAATATATATTAAAAATATCATGCATTAAATATATCTCTTCTTTTCTTTTTTCTTTTCGATTTTCCCCTAATTCTTAATTGGTCAAAATGTATGAACACATTTATTAAAAACCGCATTAAAGTCCTGCGAGTAAAACACATTTTATAATATTTTTTATTAGTTATAAATATGAGCACCAATGCTTCCAGTTAATTAATAAAATTGTTTTATTTCGTCAACCTTTTTCAGCAATAAATAATCTTTGAATCGCGACGGCGACTCCAACTGAACTGAAAAAACCAAACACAGCAAAGCCACGTGTTGCCTTCAAAAACGTTATGTTTGGTTTTTGTCTTGTTTTGTATGCTTGTATTGTATACATATGAGAGTAACTCTATGTTGTGGCTCTCTCATGCTAAGAGAAAACCGGTATTTTTGGATATAAATATTATGTAAAGTTTCATTAATTTTATGGAAGAATCCATGCACATTATTAAAAATTGCTTAATTTAATAACAAGTATTTACGAATAAAAAAAATACATCTATTTCATGAAAGAGTCCATAAATTTTCCAAAATGTACACATTTATGTACAAATTCATATTTTATTTTTTTGTGTGTATCGTTTGCTTCGATTTTTGATTAAATTCTGCTTTTTAAGGTTGAGTTACATATCATGCGTTGATCCATGCGTTGGTGGAAGGGTTGATATTTTTCAGTTTAAAGCACTCTAACAAAACTTTTGCCTACAAAGAGAAAATTTAACTCTTCAGTCAACGGACGCATTAACGAATGGTATGTAACTCCATCCTTTATAGTATGTTATTTCATAAATGTTTATTAACATTATTTATTTATTTGATTACATGGCTAATAGCAGCCGGGACATTTCAAAATATAACTTTTCAATTCAATTAAATATAATTCAATATTCCAAGTGGGCCAGAAGGGAACCTATAGGTCAGTAAGGACCATAGCGAGTCAGAAAGGACTCCCAAGCTAGTTATTCGAGAATGGGTCAAAAGGGACCCCGTTGAGTCAGTAAGGGCTCCGTGGTACTCAATAAGGTTCAACAGATGGGTCAGAAGGGACCCCATTGAACCAGACAAAGTTTAAAAAGTGCCACCATGGACGGTAAGGGCGCGAAAAACAGGATAATAGAAACAGCATTTGGATGAGCAGGATCAAAATTTTTTATAATACAGCTGGAAATTTAGAAGGCAACAACCCTTGGATCAGAAACTCTGTTGTTAAAATTAAGAATAATTTCCTTGATGGCAGGAATCGGATCGGTTATCGGGTATGAAATCGAATGCTGAAAATTCAAAAATTTAACAAATTGTAATGCCGGGATTCAAAATAAAAATCCCGCGATTTCGGGGGATTCCGCGATTTATGTCTACAAAATTCAGTTATTATGAGTACAACAATTCTACTTAAACGATTTGAAACCTTATTGCAAATTCTCGAGATAAGGTTGTGTGAATCAATATCTTCATTAATAAGTTTAGTGAGAAATACAATACCACGCATAAACGGTTTAAGCGTACCCAAGAGATGGAAGATCAACGAAAGTTCCTCTACAGCACAATGGTCACCCAAATCTCCGGATCTCAATTCGTTGAAATATTGCAGCAGAGGCGTTTTGGATAGTAAGTTTGGCACTAAAAACTACCAAAGTGTCGATAATCTGAAGACTACGTTTCGCCGGGAATGAGCCAACATTCCGCTGAATCACTTTCTGCGTCAATGCGGCTTTGTCTGCCGTTTGAATGCCATAATTCGTGACAAATGTGGCCGATTCGAACAAATTTGACTTTTATGTTATTTGCGACATTTTTTGCTTTTGAACAAGAAGATTCAGAATACAACGTTTTACATATCAACCATCTTGTTTATTGTCTTTGATTTATCTGTGATTTGTTGCTAAGCTTGTATTTTAATACTTCCATTCTTCTTAAAATTCCATATCACGACTTAAATCCTATGCAGTTCATCTCCTTATATTCATTTCTTCCACATTTCAAATTTCATTACAAACCTGAAGCATTCGAAATTGTTCTTATCCTTTGCCAGGCATCATTACTTAATATTTCATTAAATTCTCTTCCATTTACTTGCACAACTTGAATGTCTTTGAGAATTTCAATTGCTTCTATGTGAACCCACAAGCCACAAGTCTGGTGTAATTATTTCCTCTGTCACTGTTTGCTGCTGATTTGATGCTTCGGACTATTATAGTGATTACGTTGAACATTTTTGAAGACTTCCAAGACTCCATACTCGTATGTAGTGTTCCATTGTAAGCATTTTCATTTCCACTATTGATTCTCTAGTATTGCTACTATATATACTATAAATCCTTACTGATGTTTATAAAATTCGTGATGGGGTAGAGAGCTTCCCTGCTACCAATGACTACTCTCTTGGGTTCTGATAGTAATGCAGCATTCCCGGTTGCAGTTAGCATCAGTCATTGAATAGCTATCAAACTATGTATGGCATGGGAGTAGATTCCTACGTCTTTATGGCTGTCTGATACTATAAACCACAATAATGTTTACCATGATATAATAAAGTTGCGAGTTAAACAACAGGAACTACAACAAAAATACTCTAACGAATAAGAAAAAACAAAATCTTCCGTCATCCTCCCCACTCATCTCACTCCAATAACCTGTCTGTATACCTCCAGAACAATGATGCTGCAAAAAAATTATAAAATAATAAATGTTACTACGAAGAACACAGCAATGGCTGGATATTGAGAAAAAAAATACCATGGGAAAGGATACAATACTGGATTAGAAGACAAGGCCATGGTTAGGTTATGTTTAAGTGGCAGCCCGTTTTATTTTAGACTCACTTATACTATTCACTTCATTGTGATACCACACTGTCTAAAAACACCTATTACATATAGGCCCTTCTAGTTTTTACCACCTGAACACAAGTCTATTATTTTCTTCTGTAAAACCAACCTGATTGTATCAAAAACATAAGTCTAAATGACTGGCGGATTCCTGTCCGGTCGGTTTTGTGTCCTTGCACAAGTCTTAGTTTTTATTTAATTTGTTTGCCTTTAATCAACTAACATGGCCTAAGCCCTATAATGGTAGGCTCAGAAAGGTACTGCCGCTTAGCCGTCTGACCATCACATGTCCCATCGCAACGATTAGGTGTGTCAGCACGAATTGTGGATTTGAAGCATAGTACTGCTCCTTTAAATGCTATACTTAAGCATCACTTAGGCGGGCTACAGTAAGCTGATTTGTATTTTTATCATATTTCGCATGTAGCTTGGCCTCTCAATTCGGAGGTCGAACCCCGGTTTCCTCAGGACCCAACTCACAATGTTTGAGTGCAGTGATGACAACTCCCGAAGGGCAAAAAACACCAAAAATACCACCTTCCTTCAATGCTCTACTAAAAAAAAAAAAAACTTCCAACTATTGTGTATTAATTTCACGCAGTTTACATTTTTTCTCGACTTCTATTTTCTGAACCATAATGGTACATAATATAATTGTTCTTATTGATAAGAAATTTAATTGGCACAAATTTCATGACTAAACCTGGAATGGTTCAAAAGTTATTGAAAATGCAAAAGTTTGCGTTTTTCGAATTCGCATGAACCTCTATTGTAATGTCTTTCAAATTTCACAATATTTTTTTCAGACGACATTTTTCCACATTAAATTTGGAAATATTAATATTTGGAGGGATTTTATTTCTTATTTCAGTTATGATTGTGAATTTAATACAAACGTTTAAATGACATCGTTTTCATGTTCCGAAATTCGTCCCTTGACATTTCTAAAGAATACCCTAAAATACCAATATTGATTAAAAACAGAATCAATAGCACCTTCTAATCTGAATTTTTGTATGAGAAGATATCGTCAATTAAACTTAATACCGTTCAACTTGGAAAAAAGCACCAAAAGCACTAAATTAAAATGCCAGAAAGCACCAAGGCATTTTGGTGCTTTCTGGAAATCAAAATGCACTAAATTTGGTGCTAAAAGCACCAAATTGGCATCACTGTTTGGGTGGGATAGGTTAAGTTTAAGTAACAGCCCGCTGATACCACATTAACTAGAAATACCTATTACGTATAGTATCTTCTGTTTTTTACAATTGTACCCACCCGATTTTTTTGTGATTTTCAGGTTAGGTTTTAGGCTCACTTAGACTATTCAAACCATTGTGATACCACATTAACTAAAAATACCTATTACGTATAGACACTTCTGTTATTTTTACCATTGAACTCACCCGATTATTTTCTTCTGTTGAACCAACCAAAAACATTAGCGAACTGCTTTGGTTAACATTTTCAAGGTCTGTCAGTAATCCAAAGCTATATGCCCCAAAAATTCGCTTAGGTCTTACACAAAATGGAGGACACTCACACAAGAGGTGTTTTATTGATACCATTTTCGACGCATCAAGACAGTTCATGCAGTAGTCATTATATATCACGCCAAATTCGCCTGATATCAGGCATCGACCCGTTATAGTAGATATCAGAAGTGATATCAGACGTCTTGAAACACTAGCATACCTACTGTGCGGTTATAGTAGATATCAGAAGTGATATCAGACGTCTTGCAACACTAGCATATCTACTGTGCGGTTTAAGTCTAGATGGGGTCATATATCCCTTGTGTCGTTTCAACCCTTGAAATTTTCTCGTGGAACAGGTAGCCAGAGACATACCAACAGATTAATTTTCCAGATGCTCACTAGCAGATTTTCGTTCTTCGTTCACCTGGAATATGATAGTTCCTAGCCTTTCTAACGCTGACTATCGGTTTCATTAACTGGAGTTCTGCTATAGGAAATAAATCCCTCAGAAGAGTGCTACGGTTCTTTGTATATGACTCTCTCATTCTCAACTCTTCGCAGTAAATACCAGTGCCTGTAACCATCATCGATCCTTCCGTATAATATATCAAATCTACAAAATGTATCTTCTTTGCAGCCCAATCCCTTGTTCTATGGATTTGAGTCCAGCTTGCCTTCATATCATATCAAGTATGTCCCTATATGTTGCCCAATTGAAGTAACGAGTTCCGTGGGCCTGCAATCTAGCGGGTCCAGGCTCCAACGTCTCATGAGTATCGCCACGGCTGATATGCAAATCAAATTGAGGAACTCCCATCAATTCATCCAGGTCGGCTGTGATCGTTGTTCTCATTGCATCAACCATATAAATAAAAGGTGTTCTGCTGAATTTCAGTACGTGTTTCTATTGGTTCGTAATTGAAAGTCGTTTTCAATGTTTGAATAAGCCGAAAATCAATTCATTAGAATCCCTACTATGGAGAAATGGCGCACGATTTATTTGTTAAACCCTTTCTTGAATATCAAAAAGTGCTGCTTGATTCTATTTTTAGCATAATGGTAAGGGATCTCATTCTTATGGCTAAACACCTACTTCTACATTCTTCCAACCTAACCTATATTTTATCACTTGAAATCAAATGTGAAGTCTAACTTCATATATTACTACTACATACATGTGAAAATCATTTGTATTGCCGCGGACTGTATGCCTTATCTACCGATGATGCAGATTACAACTGCTATTAAAGCTGGTATATGCGTAATGTGAGAAAAATTTGCTTCCCCATATCATTTGCTCTTGAGCCATTAGAAATTCTGTTGCACTTTATATAGCTGGTGTTGTTGACCGCATACATCTATGAAATAACTCTGTCATCATCAATTACATAAATACAAAATCTGTGTATGAGTAGTATTCTCCCTGGATGCCATGTCTGTTGTTTTCATAGGAAATTGTACATCCATATACAGAGAGTACAGACTATATAATCTGTGGAAATGTTCTCTCTCATTGTATCTCATTTTAAAAAGAGAGTATATTTAGCATTACTCTGAGAATAAAAACTCTGCAGAGTGCACAACTCTGTATTCATCAACTCATCATCATTGCCTTGATGCATGATTTTTGTTATTGTTGTAGTTTAGATGATGGGAGTACTTTTGTTGTTATTTTTATAAATACAAGCACTAGACACATTCCATACTAGTACCCCATAGGAACAACAACAAATATTAGAGAATCATTCAACGAGACGAAGAGCAACAACAACATAGCTTTATATTGAATTGTTCACAAGTGGAGATGACGTTTGAAAGAGTTCATTCTACTTGAATCTTTGCCTTAAGCGAGACTCTTTAATGTTGTGGACCATTCTACACTTGAAGAAATACTTGTTCAAGATTATTCTTAAAACAATATGTTTTCTCTAAATCTTGTTCGGTTTCAAAGGCAATTGGTGTAATAGTGTTGCATACCAGAAATCAAAGTGGGATTTAAAGCGGTTTTAATGCTAATCGATGAAGTTTGGGGTACATGCTGGTTTGGAGTCAGTCGAGAAGAATGACCTAGCTGCTACATTGGTGATAAACAAAGGTCGTATCAATGCCACCTTAGATCTTTCAATGAGATGGCTGAGCAATAATCACCTGATATGAGTGAGCAGAAGTGTGTCCTCGACATTATTAGTGTGTCCCCATCATTATTGTTAAATGTATTTCGTGTTTTTTATTGCAGCATTTCATTTCTCAAAGTTATAACCACTTCAGTTAAAGAAGTTATCAGTTTTTTATTAAAGGGTGATTTGTTAAGAGCTTGATAACTTTTTTTTTTAAAAAAACGCATAAAATTTGCAAAATCTCATCGGTTCTTTATTTGAAACGTTAGATTGGTCCATGACATTTACTTTTTGAAGATAATTTCATTTAAATGTTGACCGCGGCTGCGTCTTAGGTGGTCCATTCGGAAAGTCCAATTTTGGGCAACTTTTTCGAGCATTTCGGCCGGAATAGCCCGAATTTCTTCGGAAATGTTGTCTTCCAAAGCTGGAATAGTTGCTGGCTTATTTCTGTAGACTTTAGACTTGACGTAGCCCCACAAAAAATAGTCTAAAGGCGTCAAATCGCATGATCTTGGTGGCCAACTTACCGGTCCATTTCTTGAGATGAATTGTTCTCCGAAGTTTTCCCTCAAAATGGCCATAGAATCGCGAGCTGTGTGGCATGTAGCGCCATCTTGTTGAAACCACATGTCAACCAAGTTCAGTTCTTCCATTTTTGGCAACAAAAAGTTTGTTAGCATCGAACGATAGCGATCGCCATCGAAAAAATACGGTCCAATGATTCCACCAGCGTACAAACCACACCAAACAGTGCATTTTTCGGGATGCATGGGCAGTTCTTGAACGGCTTCTGGTTGCTCTTCACTCCAAATGCGGCAATTTTGCTTATTTACGTAGCCATTCAACCAGAAATGAGCCTCATCGCTGAACAAAATTTGTCGATAAACACATTTCGAACCGAACACTGATTTTGGTAATAAAATTCAATGATTTGCAAGCGTTGCTCGTTAGTAAGTCTATTCATGATGAAATGTCAAAGCATACTGAGCATCTTTCTCTTTGACACCATGTCTGAAATCCCACGTGATCTGTCAAATACTAATGCATGAAAATCCTAACCTCAAAAGAATCACCCTTTACATCCCCATGTCATTTATTATTTTGGTTTTTTCTTCGCCTCTGTTGGCTTAGAACCAACTACGGTTCTATGAGAGATGTCTCGGTACGCATCATAAACCAACTTACATCTCAACGAGATGATTGAGCAGTTCCATATTCACCCGATTGACTGCCCACAGGAACCAGCCAAAAAACTGAATTAGACGAAGGGTGTCTTCATGATTATTGTTAAATGTATTTCGTGTTATTAATTGCCGTATTTCATTTCTCAAAGTTGTAAAGTCTTCAGTTAAAGATGTTGCCAGTTTTTAATTACTTTCCGCCATGGCACTTATCTTTTTTCTTGGTCCCTGTGTACAATTTCCGCCTTAAGAGCACGAATTTCCGCAAAAACAGACATATTTCATTTAAAAATTTGGACTTATAGTAAATATTTGAAACAGAGTATTTTTTACTTGTATTAAAATGCAAAAGTGCATATTGAAGTTATCTAGGATTTGGTATTAATCCCGCCGAATTTGGTGAATTAAAAAATACTCCTACAACAAATTTTGTTATATTTTCATTTAAATATAAATATTGTCGACTTATATTGATGGGCAGAAAAACTGTTCTCCAGTTTAGCTATTCTATATATAATATGAAAACTCTACTTCCGTCTTTGGGATCTTGCAAACATATAACTTTCTTCGTTACTTGAAGAAGAAGTTTGAGGTGTCGACTACTTCAAACTGTGTGGTCCAATATATATTAAAATTTTGTGACGACAAAGGTAGCTGAAAGTATGATTCCAAGTTTCGCCTTCAAAATATGGAAAGTTATTTCAAAAACTTGAATTATCTTTACATTGGTGTTACAGGCAAAACAAAGGTTGTTAGTTTATTGTACACTAAGAGAAAATCGGTCTAGTCCTACATTACTATATGAGTCATTGTCATTGTAAAATATTTAGGTCGACAAACTTAATAATAGAACTCATTTCAATCTACCTATTACACAACTGTGCCGATGCGTAAGAACTTTTCTTCACTCGCTTTAAAGTTTTTTCAAATGAAATAATAAAAACCACGACACCTACCATCTTCGTGGATATGGAACAGGCAATGGGAATTATGCGTCATGAATGACAAATCATATATGTGGGATACCATTGGCACAAACTTATATAGCATGTCCTGTACTCTTTTGCATTCCAATAGCATTCGTCACCTTAGAAAAGGTTCGACTTGCCAAAGTGTCACCGCCAGTCGACCCGTCTACTGGTCGACTAATTGGGCCTGACTCTTGGTCGCTGCCCAAATTTATAACTTCAGTCGTTACCCGTCCACTGGGCCCTGAAGTTAGCAACCCAGTGGATGACTTTGAATGTCGCTGCATGGTAGTTTATTATTTCCACCACACGTGAAATTCGTAATAAGTACTTATTACGATGAAATACTCCGCTATTAGAAAACACGTCCGTTCAGTTCGACGGTTGAATAGCATTACCTTTACCATATAAAATGTGTCCTTGAACACAATCCTATCGGACATACATACATTTACAAACTCGCTCAAAAAGGCATTGGGACTTTCGGGGTTTGTATACCTTTATATGCACCGACAAATAAATCCTCGTCTGTACCAACGATACCATCTAAAATGGCGACACTTGCTTATTTGAACTTTATCACAAGGGCAGTCCAGCGATATTGTTTATATTAAATTATCTTTATTCGACAGTAATTGTTCTTAAATTGTATTTATTTTTTACCAAGTAGTCCGTTATAGCATCCTTGAGGCCCACACCCATTTCGCGCGTGACAACATCTTTTGGTGTTTTCTTTAAAGTTCGAACGTCTTAAGGACCATTTATGTTCGAATCTTTTAAAATGCCCAGTAAATCATTTATAGCTGAGTTTGCGATATTATGTTTGATTGCCCACCAGCTCAAATTTTCTTTTAAAGATAAACTTTCGAAGCTTTTCGCGTCAAAAATTGTACGACTCTCATATTCCCCCCATTCCATATTTTTCGCATCTCCTTCCCCTGCAATATATTCTCTATAAAAATCGGTTTTTTTGTTTTTTTTTTTTAATAAGATATCCTCATATATTTCATTATTTTTACTAAATTTGCTTTGTGTTTTTCATTTTTTTTCTCCAGACATAAAGAAATTATTTATCAAACGATTGGATTCGCGCTTGCTGTTTAGCCGGATCGCGTTTTTAGATTACTTAAAAAACTCATTTACTTACCACAATTTTTATAACCTCCACCATAGGATGGGGGTATATTAACTTTGTCATTCCGTTTGTAACACATCGAAATATTGCTCTAAGACCCCATAAAGTATATATATTCTGGGTCGTGGTGAAATTCTGAGTCGATCTAAGCATGTCCGTCCGTCCGTCCGTCCGTCCGTCTGTCCGTCTGTCCGGCTGTCCGTCCGTCTGTGGAAATCACGCTAACTTCCGAACGAAACTAGCTATCGACTTGAAACTTGGCAGAAGTAGTTGTTATTGATGTAGGTCGGATGGTATTGAAAATGGGCCATATCGGCCCACGTTTACGTATAGCCCCCATATAAACCGATCCCCAAATTTGGCTTGCGGAGCCTTCCGGAGCAGCAAAATTCATCCGATCCGGTTGAAATTTGGTACGTGGTCTAAGTATACGGTCTCTAACAAAAATTGCAAAAATTGGTCCATATCGGTCCATAATTATATATAGCCCCCATATAAACCGATCCCCAGATTTGACCTCCGGAGCCTCTTGGAGGGGCAAAATTCATCCGATCCGGTTGATATTTGGTACCTGATGTTAGTATACGGTCTCTAACAACCATGCAAAAATTGGTCTATATCGGTCCATAAATATATATAGCTCCCATATAAACCGATCCCCAGATTTGACCTCCGGAGCCTCTTGGAGGAGCAAACTTCATTCTACCCGATTGAAATTTGGTACGTGGTGTTAGTATATGGTCTCTAACAACCATGCAAAAACTGGTCCATATCGGTCCATAATTATATATAGCTCCCATATAAACCGATCCCCAGATTGGACCTCCGGAGCCTCTTGGAGGGGCAAAATTCATCCGATCCGTTTGAAATTGGGTACCTGATGTTAGTATACGGTCTCTAACAAGCATGCAAAAATTGGTCCATATCGGTCCATAATTATATATAGCTCCCATATAAACCGATCCCCAGATTTGAACTCTGGAGCCTCTTGGATGGGCAAAATTCATCCGATCCAATTGAAATTTAGTACGTGGTGTTAGTATATGGTCTCTAACAACCATGCAAAAATTGGTCCATATCGGTCCATAATTATATATAGCTCCCATATAAACCGATCCCCAGATTTGACCTCCGGAGCCTCTTGGAGGAGCAAAAGTCATCCGATGCGGTTGAAATTTGGTACATTTCGTTAGTATATGGCCTCTAACAGCCATGTAAAAATTGTCAAATTTTATTACTATAGAAAGTTTTGTCAAAATTTCATTTCTATAGAAAGTTTTGTAAAAAGTTTATTTCTATAGCAATGTTTGTCAACATTTTATTTCCATAGAAAATTTTGTCAAAATTTTATTTCTATAGAAAATTTTGTAAAAAATTTATTTCTGTAGAAAATTTTGTCAACATTTTATTTCTATAGACAATTTTGTCAACATTTTATTTCTATAGAACATTTTGTCAACATTTTATTTCTATAGAAAATTTTGTCAACATTTTATTTCTATAGAAAATTTTGTCAAAATTTTATTGCTATAGAAAATTTTGTCAACATTTTACTTCCATAGAAAATTTTGTCAACATTTTATTTCTATAGAAAATTTTGTCAAGTTTTTATTTCTATAGAAAATTTTGTCAAAATTTTATTTCTATAGAAAATTTTGTCAAACTGAATTATATACGTATTTAATCGGCCTTTTTTGTTTAATATACACCCCTTATGGACTAACTTACAATTTAGAAGACAGTGTTAAAAAGTTTTACGATACCTTGCCATCAGCAAGTGTTATCGCAACCCAAGTAATTCGATTGTGGATGACAGCCTTTAGTAGAAGTTCCTACGCAATCCATGGTGGAGGGTACATAAGATTCGGCCGGGCCGAACTTACGGCCGTATATACTTGTTGAAACTAATATAAATATATTTTTTTTATTATACCCTCCACCATAGGATGGGGGTATATTAACTTTGTCATTCCGTTTGTAACACATCGAAATAAAGGGTGATTCTTTTGAGGTTAGGATTTTCATGCATTAGTATTTGACAGATCACGTGGGATTTCAGACATGGTGTCAAAGAGAAAGATGCTCAGTATGCTTTGACATTTCATCATGAATAGACTTACGATCTGCCACAACGTCGAATTTTCAGTGAATGGGCCCTAGAAAAGTTGGCAGAAAATCCGCTTTTTTATCGACAAATTTTGTTCAGCGATGAGGCTCATTTCTGGTTGAATGGCTACGTAAATAAGCAAAATTACCGCATTTGGAGTGAAGAGCAACCAGAAGCCGTTCAAGAACTGCCCATGCATCCCGAAAAATGCACTGTTTGGTGTGGTTTGTACGCTGGTGGAATCATTGGACCGTATTTTTTCAAAGATGCTGTTGGACGCAACGTTACGGTGAATGGCGATCGCTATCGTTCGATGCTAACAAACTTTTTGTTGCCAAAAATGGAAGAACTGAACTTGGTTGACATGTGGTTTCAACAAGATGGCGCTACATGCCACACAGCTCGCGATTCTATGGCCATTTTGAGGGAAAACTTCGGAGAACAATTCATCTCAAGAAATGGACCGGTAAGTTGGCCACCAAGATCATGCGATTTGACGCCTTTAGACTATTTTTTGTGGGGCTACGTCAAGTCTAAAGTCTACAGAAATAAGCCAGCAACTATTCCAGCTTTGGAAGACAACATTTCCGAAGAAATTCGGGCTATTCCGGCCGAAATGCTCGAAAAAGTTGCCCAAAATTGGACTTTCCGAATGGACCACCTAAGACGCAGCCGCGGTCAACATTTAAATGAAATTATCTTCAAAAAGTAAATGTCATGGACCAATCTAACGTTTCAAATAAAGAACCGATGAGATTTTGCAAATTTTATGCGTTTTTTTAAAAAAAAAAAGTTATCAAGTTCTTAACAAATCACCCTTTATTTCTCTAAGACCCCATAAAGTATATATATTTTGGGTCGTGGTGAAATTCTGAGTCGATCTGAGCATGTCCGTCCGTCCGTCTGTTGAAATCACGCTAACTTCCGAACGAAACGAGCTATCGACTTGAAACTTGGCACAAGTAGTTGTTATTGATGTAGGTCGGATGCTATTGCAAATGGGTCATATCGGTCCACTTTTACGTATAGCCCCCATATAAACGGACCCCCAAATTTGGCTTACGATTGCTCTAAGAGAAGCAAATTTCATCCGATCCGGCTGAAATTTGGTACATGGTGTTAGTATATGGCCTCTAACAACCATGCAAAAATTGGTCCATATCGGTCCACTTTTACGTAGAGCGCCCATATAAACGGACCCCCAAATTTGGCTTGCGATTGCTCTAAGAGAAGCAAATTTCATCCGATCCGGCTGGAATTTGATACAAGGTGTTAGTATATGGTCTCTAACAACCATGCAAAAATTGGTCCATATCGGTCCACTTTTACGTATAGCCCCCATATAAACGGACCCCCAAATTTGGCTTGCGATCGCTCTAAGAGAAGCAAATTTCATCCGATCCGGCTGAAATTTGGTACATGGTGTTAGTATATGGTCTCTAACAATCATGCAGAAATTGGTCCATATCGGTCCATAATTACATATAGCCCCCATATAAACCGATCCCCCGATTTGGCTTGCGGAGCCTCTAAGAGAACCAAATTTCATCCGAGCCGGCTGAAATTTGGTACATGGTATTGGTATATGTTCTCTAATGACCATGGTCCACATCGGTCCATAATTACATATAGCCCCCATATAAACCGATCCCCCGATTTGGCTTCCGGAGCCTCTAAGAAACGAAAATTTTATCCGATCCGGCTGAAATTTGGTACATGGTGTTGGTATATGTTCTCTAATGACCATGCAAAAATTGGTCCATATCGGTCGATAATTATATATAGCCCCCATATAAATCGATTCCCAGATTTGTCCTCCGGAGCCTCTTGGAGGAGCAAAATTCATCCGATCCGGTTGAAATTTGCAACGTGGTGTTAGTATAAGGCCGCTAATATCCATGCCAAAATTGGTTATAGTTATATATAGCCGATCCCCAATCACACAAAAATTGGTCCATATCGGTTCATATTCATGGTTGCCACGCGAGCCAAAAATAATCTACCAAAATTTTATTTTTATGGAAAACATTGTCAAAATGTTATTTTTATAGAAAATTTTGTCAAAATTTTATTTCTATAGAAAATTTTGTAAAAATGTTATTTCTATTGAAAATTTTGTCAAAATTTTATTTCTATAGAAAATTTTGTCAAAATTTTATTTCTATAGAATTTTTTTTCCAATTTTTTTTTTCTATAGGAAATTTTTTTCCAAATTTTACTTCTATAGAAAATGTTGTCAAAATTTTATTTTGTCAAAAATGTATTTCTATAGAAACTTTAAACTTAATTATATACGTATTTAATCGGCCTTTTTTAGATTAATATATACTACGTATGGAGTACCTTTGTCATTTAGAAGACGATGTTAGGAAGTTTTAAGACACCTTGCCATCGGCAAGTGTTACCGCAACCCAAGTAATTCGATTGTGGATGACAGTCTTCGGTAGAAGTTTCTACGCAATCCATGGTGGAGGGAACATAATCTTCGGCCTGGCCGAACTTACGGCCGTATATACTTGTTTTTATATATCATATTGACAGCAAATGATCAACAAATATACTTAGGCCAAACAAATATACTTAGGCCAATAATAGTTGATAATTGCTCACTAAAATGTTCAAATATAAGCAATATGTAGAAGAAACTTAGTATTTAAATGTTGAAACCATCATTTTCAAGTCTTAAAACTGAATAAACTAGGAAGCATTTCTTCGAATGAACAAATTCAACCAAAATTTCCGAAATGGTAAGTTTTTACTAATGTTTACAAATAAATGTTCAAAATGTTGGCACGGACGTACCTTAAGATAATCTGGTATCACAATGTGCTGTTGTGATCCTGAAATAACGGGCTGCTATTAACGTAACCTAAGCTTTGTCACCTCCTTATGGTTGGTATACGAGAGTACGTCAGTGATATGCCCCCAATTTATCACAGCAGCCATAGCCGATTAAGCCCCACCACATTGAATAAAATTTCTCACATTTAACATCGTTTTCCCAGCAGACATTCTATGATTTATTATTTTTTTAATTCGCCTTTAAAAGCAAAACAATTTGTCATATTCGTGACAATGTTGACTTTACTCAAAAAGTCTAGCCTCTGCAAATTGTTATAAATTGTTTGAGCCAACCATTTCCCCAACCTAATTCCACATTATAACGACATTTTACAGAGAATTCTGACAGATATTGCAAGTGACAGTTGACAAATGAAAAGTGTTAAATCAAATCTACTAGTCTTGTCAAATTCAATCCGCTGCCTAACCATAGCAAATTATCAGAATTCTTCATTTCTCTTTCTCTCTCTAATATTTAATTAATATTATGCGTGACGTAAGATACAGTTATTCATTACAAATACCTCTATTACGCATAGTTAAACTCTAAGAGGGTGTTGATCAATGATCAACTCAGCCATGACCAAAAATATATGGCCATATGGATTGAACTAACGAGCATTTGAGTGCATGGAGCGTTAACGCTGTTGACGATGTTCAAACATCTCAAAAATGTATGCGTAGATATATTGGTACGTTCCCCTCCTGCCCAGCCCATCCATAGAACATTAATAACACTTGGCTAGAATGATGCAGCATCAACGACAACGATGGTTATGATGGTGCGGCCATTATGGTTGAGTGTTATTGAACTGTTTCGTTCTGCAACAGAATTGCCTGGGGCTGCTGCAATTTACAGACAGCCATACTATGTACACTCTAGCCATAGCTACTCCCCTCCTCATTGCTTACACCGTGACCACACCACACACATACAATCTCACACACTATAATAATGGTCCACCATAAAACATCAACCCTGCTGCATTAATACAGCTCATTTGTTTCGTTTCGTATTATTTTTTAGGGGGTTAAGGTTAAGCAACATTTTTGTGTTAGGTTAGTTTTTCGCTCCCAATTTTTCCATTCGTCTACTCTCAGAGTTGCACATCTGTGAAGAACATACATAGCTTCTATGGAGATATGGAAACGATGAGAAAAATGAAATTGTGGTATTTCGTTATTGTTGTCAATATGGGGAAAATTAAAACCGACCGCCACCCATTGGGAGCCAGAGAGTTTTGTTGGCTGTATGTACATTACATTGAGTGCATGTATATTTCGATGTGTTTAGAGAGGGTTGTACTCTCTTTGCATGTGTGAGAGTATATTCTATTCTTATCATGAGAGAGTAATACTAATGGGGGGATTATGTAGAGTGTTGAAGACAGCGTTGAATGAGTTTTAATGCATTTTGTTATGAATTCTTTCGATATGTTAATTCCAAAGGGTCGAGAGGGGGCAGGTTATATAGTCTCTGATGATGTGAGGGCCCATAGTATTGAAGAAACAAACAAATAATAAAACACATGTATTCGCGCTCAGCCCAACACCTTCTCATTTAGGAAGTTTTTGAACAGACTAAAAATAAATGCATGTGTCATCATCGTCATCCACCTATCAAGCAAACAGCAGAAGCGCAGCACTGCAATAAATGTTGTCGTCGTCGTTTAGCTGCAAGTGTACATGATGTGTCGTGTTGAATGATTGCGTGTGTGCGTATTTCTGAACCCCACTCGGTGTTACTGACCTTGCATAATAATGCAATTTTGTGCAGCCAAGGGAGCTACAACGAGCTAACCAAAATAAAAACTGAAGGACAAACCCAGCCATAACAAATAGCTATAGTTCCAGCTATAAATAGAGAAGTTCAAACAAATATGAACGAAACGAAATACTCTATAATCTCGGCAAGGACAATTGAAGAAATCTCAAGTTTAGATTATAGAATTAATTACGAAGGAACCAAGATATACATATTAGATATTGTTTTTCTTTATATAAATTTTATATTATTGAATTCTACAGAGTTTGCTTTACCACAAAAGGATTATTATTTTAGTATCTCCACCATAGAATTTTCATCATTTATCCTTCGAACTTGACAATTTTCTGAAATACTTTTCAATTAGAGTATCACGTAATAGGTAGCAACCCTGCAAATAAATACGCCATAATCTATGTTTTAAATCAGGGATGAAAAATGTAGTACTTTTTCAATGCCTTTTAACTTGCCAAAGTACCGCAGTTCCACCACGAGCTAAAAATGATTTTTACTGACACCATAATAAAATCACAATCAAATTTATTTAGTTTTTCATTAAAAACAAGTTTGAAAATTATTTTAATTCATTTTTGATATTTATGTATGTTATTGTTAATATCCAGCCACAAGATGCTGCATAAAAAGCAAAATTTTATTTGACCAAGAGTTTAAAATGTATTTTCGCTTTTGTCATATATTTTATAACTTATTAACATGTTAATTTGTAATAATATATAATTTTAAGGATATTAATGAACATTGAGTTTGTAAGTATTATTTGCCTCACTACAATTAATTATAAAATATCTAATTAGGTCAATTTGTGTTTTTTATTATAGTTAAATTTCAATTCATGTGTTTATATAAACCTTAAATAAATTGTCCTGTAATATAAACTAAAAATTTATTATTCTGGTTTTATAGACGTTTAAAAATAAATCAACTAAAGGAAATAATTAAAAGTATAATAAAAATTAGATAATTTTATTTAAAAAAATATACACAAAAATGTTATAAACTAAACTATCATGTGGTATCAGAAAGTAATTTTTTGTGGTAATTTTATTACATTTTGAAAATCCCATTTTTCATCCCTGTTCTGGATAGCCCATACAATAATTTTATTTAAAAAAATATACACAAAAATGTTATAAACTAAAGTATCATGTGGTATCAGAAAGTACTTTTTTGTGGTAATTTTATCACATTTTGAAAATCCCATTTTTCATCCCTGTTCTGGATAGCCCATAAAAATGTTGCATCGCTCGTCTGACAGCTGACATTTCCGTGACAGTTCATTGTATTGTTTACAAACTTATAAAGACTATTTGATCTATTGCATTCAGAAATAAAATTATTCTTCATGGAATTCTAGCGTGACAGGGTTATTGCTTTCTATTTGGCTGGAATGGAATGGAATGTGAATTAATCTTTTCTTTCTCGTACCATAGCTCGTTACCGTGACACAGGCAGTTTTGCATCACGTCCAAAAAGTGGCCGAAAAAAGACGGTGACAGCACCAGAAATCATTCGAAAATTGAAGGCCATATTTAATCGAAATACACGCCAAAGTGTGGTAGTAAAGGTGATCGTGAGCTGAAAATATCGCGAAAACGTATGCAGCAACACATATTGTAAAAGTAATTGAAGTTCTAAAAATTGCAAGAGCTCATCGAAACATAAAAGCTAGGCTGGAAAGATCAAAAGGGTTGCAATGCTGGCAAAAAATGCCAAGTTACCAAATTGGTTTTCTCCGATGAGAAGCCAATGCAACTTGAGCAGTTTGTGAACAAATAAAATGATCTAGTTTACTTCCAATTCTAACTGAAATTACGCCAAAGAAGTCAGCTGAAAATGGTCCCCAGAACTCAAGCGCCTCCGAAACAATCCGAAAAGTGAATGCCAGACTTGATCGAAGTCCACGCCGCAGTGGTAGAAAACTTGCTCGTGAACTGAACATTTCGCGAAAACGGATGCAACACATAATGAAAAAGGAACCTGGACTAAAAATATTGAACAATTGCAAGAGCTCACCGATGTAGAAAAAGGAGCTGCACACAAGTGACCTATAATATCGAATTTGGTTTCCCCGATGAGAAGCCATTCCAAATTGAACAGTTTCGGAATAAACAAAATAATCTGATTTACTTGGCAAAGAGGTCAGCTGAAAATGTACACCTTTGATTGTCTAACAGAACTCAAGCGCCGAGATTGCAACAGGACTCAGCACCGCCACACTCAGCATATGTCAACCAAATATAGCTTAAAAAGTAGATTCCTCGCTTCATTTATACTGCAAAATGGCCAACAAAATCTTCAGATCACAATCCGCCTAGAGCATTTTTGAGAGTAATGATAGCATTAAAAAAATAACAAAGCGTCGATCATCTCAAGACTGCGCTGCAACTGCTGCGCATCACATTGATAATTGCAACATTCGGCAACACTGAATGCGTCAAATGTTCTAAAATGCAACACTGTAACATATGTTGTGCAAACCTAGAAACAAACACGCAGTATAAAAAGTATGTATTTAAATTTTCAATTTTGTTTACATTACGAAAACGGATGCAACACATAATGAAAAAGGAACCTGGACTAAAAATATTGAACAATTGCAAGAGCTCACCGATGTAGAAAAAGGAGCTGCACGCAAGTGACCTATAATATCGAATTTGGTTTCCCCGATGAGAAGCCATTCCAAATTGAACAGTTTCGGAATAAACAAAATAATCTGATTTACTTGGCAAAGAGGTCAGCTGAAAATGTACACCTTTGATTGTCTAACAGAACTCAAGCGCCGAGATTGCAACAGGACTCAGCACCGCCACACTCAGCATATGTCAACCAAATATGGCTTACAAAGTAGATTCCTCGCTTCATTTATACTGCAAAATGGCCAACAAAATCTTCAGATCACAATCCGCCTAGAGCATTTTTGAGAGTAATGATAGCATTAAAAAAATAACAAAGCGTCGATCATCTCAAGACTGCGCTGCAACTGCTGCGCATCACATTGATAATTGCAACATTCGGCAACACTGAATGCGTCAAATGTTCTAAAATGCAACACTGTAACATATGTTGTGCAAACCTAGAAACAAACACGCAGTATAAAAAATATGTATTTAAATTTTCAATTTTATTTACATTATACTATATGTTTATAATTTTTTATTATATTTTAATAATTTTTTAAGGTAGAGGTGGATTCCAAAAGTAACAAATTAATTATAAGGGCACGATTGGACATGGAAGGAGAATTTGCGTCAGGAAGAAAACAATCTGTAAAGCAAAGTTGTGGGAAAAAAATTAAGGAACACAAACCTGATTTTATCTGACAACATAAGGAAAGGGATTTTCCCTGCTGTTTTGAAACCTTTCCTTAACAAGTTCTTGTTGGGATACAGATGACCATTACTCATCTTCCACAAAGTGATAAGTAAGCATTCTTACAAATTATACGCACAACGGCCCGTGCTAAGTGTTATCCAGAATGGTTTTAGCGCACACAGCAAAGACCGAAATCAATGCTTATTTGAAATGTTGATCAGCTCATACGGAAGTGATCGAAAAAATATCCGGATATTGCTTGACGACTTCAAAGTATCCCAAAACTTTTGGAATTCTTCGAATCTTCCTGATAACTTGTGTTTCTAGCGCACACAGCAAAGACTGAAATCAATGCTTACTTGAAATGTTGATCAGCTCATACGGAAGTGATCGAAAAGAATATCCAGATAGGAATTGACGACTTCAAAGTAACCCAAAACTTTTGGAATTCTTCGAATCTTCCTGCAAACTTGTTGCAGTAATAAATTTCGCTTTTTATATTTTAAATGCTCATTTGAAGCCTAATCTAATTCACAAATAAAATTTATTATAAAGGGTGATACTAGACGTATTTCTTTCAATTTTGCATTTAAAAATCCTGAACACCTATTTTGATTTTGGAATTCACTCTTCAGTTGTCAAAATGCCGTCCAAGCAAGAAATGCAGCGTATCAAAATTTTGCTCGCGCATCGCGAAATCCGAGCTACTCGCACGCAAAGCTGGCAAAATCGCTAAAAGTTGCCAAATCAACCGTTACAAATGTAATTATAGTGTTTGGGAACGTTTGTCGACAGCCAGGAAGTCTGGATCGGGGGGAAATCGAAAACCGGAAGCCGCTGAGACGACAAAGAGAGTTGCCGGTAGTTTCAAGCGAAACCCTAACCGCTCTCTCCGAGATGCCGCAAAATAAGCTGGGTGTATCGTCTACAACCGTGCATCGAGCCAAAAAACGAGCCGGACTATCGACTTACAAGAAGGTAGGGACTCCAAATCGTGATGATAAACAAAATACGACGGCCAAAGCGCGATCCCGGAGGCTGTACACGACGATGCTGATGAAGTTTGACTGCGTGGTAATGGACGACGAAACCTACGTCAAAGCCGACTACAAGCAGCTTCCGGGACAGCAAAAGGAAGGGGAAAGGTAGCAGATATTTTCAAGCACATAAAACTGTCAAAGTTCGCAAAGAAATATCTGGTTTGGCAAGCCATCTGTACCTGTGGCTTGAAAAGCAGCATTTTCATAGCTTTCGGGACTGTCAACCAAGAAATTTACGTGAAAGAGTGTTTGAATAAACGTCTGCTGCCTTTCCTGAAGAAACACGGTTGTTCCGTACTGTTTTGGCCGGATTTGGCATCTTGCCATTACGGTAAAAAGGCCATGGAGTGGTACGCCGCCAACAACGTGCAGGTGGTTCCCAAGGACAAGAACCCTCCCAACACGCCAGAGCTCCTCCCAATTGAGAAATACTGGGCTATTGTCAAGCGGAACCTAAAGAAGACCAAAAAACTGATAAGGACGAGCAGCAGTTCAAGGCAAACTGGCTTTCTGCGGCGAAGAAGGTGGACAAGGTGGCTGTACAAAATCTGATGGCAGGTGTCAAGCGTGAGGCCCGGCAATTCGGATTTGGAAAAGCGAAAGCCTAACTGAATATTTTTCCTGAATTTTATACTAATTGAACTTGAAAAAGAAATTTAATTTGATTTTTTAAATAAACGATTTCACCGATTTACACGCGTTTTCCCTTGACCAAATTTTGACCGTATCACCCTTTATACGCAACACTGCGTTTCCGAAAAGGCCCTGCGCTTCGCCGGGAATGGACCATAATACCGCAGAGCCACTTTCGTGCTGTCATGGATTTGTCGGTCTCTTCAAAGCCAATGGCCCAATTCGAACAGATCTACACTAATTCCATAATTTTTAAATTTTTTCCAACATTTTTTGCTTTTGGGCAATAAAATTGAAAAATAAATATAGCGCTTTATTTTGGTGCAGTACATATCGATGCCCTCATTCCAGAGTACGCTAAGTCGACTTAGCATGTTTTGATGGAGTTCGCTGTTTTTTATTCGGATTGATGTGAATTGCATCCTGTCAAAAGTTCGAATTTATTGGACATTTCACTCGAAAGTTGTGGTTAATATTATACTTAGCCTGTGTCTAAAGTTTTAAAAAATTTCCAATCCAAAAAAAGGCAAAAAGCTTTGTTCGGTTTAAAGTGGTCTAAGTCAATTTTAGCCATGTTCTATTATCACCATTTTGAGTTCGTACATACTAAAAAAAATTTATAAAGAATATGATTTTAAGACCGAAAATAAGGGAATTTCTATCTTATACGGGTTTTGAGAAATTTCAAAAAACAAAACTTGTTTCTTGTTTCCTGTAAAATTCACTTTTTAGACTTAGCGCACTTTGGAATGTAGACATCGATATTAGCCCACCCTAGATTGGATTTTGATATAGACTTCTCTATCGATACACCCTTTAAAAAAATACACTGGCAATACCCATTGCAGATTAAGGTTTTTAATTTATCACCAGTGATAGATAAACATCAAATAAACGATCATTTACAGACCCAAATTGAAATTTTTCTACGAAAATCCAAATGGAAATTTGTATACCAATAAGGACAATGCAATCTCTCGACAACTGAATTGTTTTGCTGTACACAGTTGTTGTTGATGTTGTTTGTGCTTATCAATAAACCAAAGGATTTCTATGAACAAAAGCAATTCATCTTCAACATACGGGTTGTTGATATTGTTGTTGTCGTTTCTGGTGCATCATAGACAACTGCATGAATTTATCCTTGCATTCTTTGTTAGTCCAACATGCATCAACATCGTCCTTTAATGGCATAACGACCAACCCTTTTCTATTGAAATTCGGTTTTCTATTTGTCTGTTGCTTTTTTGTTCGTTTTTATCCCTAAGCCCCCGGATGCTGTGTCATCACTACATATTGTGTAAGGTAAAGGACCAAGGATTCTTTATAGATACCTACATTTTTAATTCATTTCCATCGTAATTTCTATTCCCCCTTTCAATTTATTTCACATTGCTTGGCTATCTCCATGGTCCTTGGATGTTATTCCTTCTTCTATTTATATTAATAGAATATTTGATCAAGTATTTTTCTATTTGATTACCAAAATATCATCAATGGAATAATGGAATTTTTTACGAAAAATACTCAAAGGTATTCAATTGATATGAATATGATATATCAGCAATTAGAAAATTCTATTCTGGTTGTTGTTTCTATCAACACGAAAATAATGGAGCGGAAACTGCTGGAAAAATACCATTCGGTCCGTCGGCTACAAAGAATGAAAAAAGCAAATTATGAAAACATGCATTCTACATTTTAGAAATTACAATTTACACAATTATAAGGACAAATAGAAAAACAAATTAATTTTAAATAAAAGATAGTTCATAATCTTCGATCTCAAATTTTTTTTTGCAAATTTTGTCAAAGTTTTATTTCTTGAGAAAATTTTGTCAACATTTTATTTCTGGAGAAAATTTTGTCAAAATTTTATTTCTTTTAAAAATTTTGTCAAAATTGTATTTCTTTAAAAAATTTTGGCACAATTTTATTTCTATATAAAATTTTGTCACAATTTTATTTCAATAAAAAAAACTTGTCACAATTTTATTTTTATAGAAAAATTGGTACAAATTTTGCCAAAATTTTATTTCTATAGAAAATTTTGTCAAAATTTTATTTCTATAGAAAATTTTTCCAAAATTGTATGTATATAGAAAATTTTGTCAAAATTTAATTTCCTTAAAAAATTTCACCACAGTTTTATTTCTATAGAAAATTTTTGCAAAATTTTATATCTATATTTTGTCAAAATTGTGTTGCTATAAAAAATTTTGTCAACAATTTTATTTTTATAGAAAATTTTGTAAAAAAATTTTATTTCTACAGAAAATTTTTTCAAAATTTTATTTCTATAGAAAATTTTTCAAAAATATTATTTCTATAGAACGTTTTGTCAAAATTATATTTCTAAAACAAATTTTGTCCAAATTGTATTTCCATTGAAAATTTTGTCTAAATTTTATTTCTATAGAAAATTTGCCAAAATTTTATTTCTATAGAAAATTTGCCAAAATTTTATGTCTATAGAAAATTTTGTCAAAATTTCATTTCTTTAAAAAATTTCGCCACAGATTTATTTCTATAGAAAATTTTCCCAAAATTTTAATTCTATAGAAAATTTTGTCAAAATTTTATTTCAATAGAAAATTTTGTCAAAATTTTATTTCTGTAGAAATTTTTTTCACCATTTAGTTTCTATAGAAAATTTTGTCACAATTTTATTTTATTTGTATTGAAAATTTTGTCAAAACTTTATTTTATTTGTATTGAAAATTTTGTCAAAATTTTATTTCCATAGAAAATTTCGTCAAAATATTATTTCTATAGAAAATTTTGTCAAAATGTTATTTCTATAGAAAATTTTTTGACAATTTTATTTTTATAGAAAATTTTGTAAACTATTTTATTTCTGTAGAAAATTTTGTCAAAATTTTATATCTATAAAAAATTTTGTCAAAATTTTAATTCCATAGAACATTTTGTCATAATTTTGCCAAAATTTTATTTCTATAGAAAATTTTGACAAAGTTTCATTTCTTTAAAAAATGTTGCCACAGTTTTATTTCTATAGAAAATTTTATCAAAATTTTATTTCTATAGAAAATTTCGTCAGAATTTTATTTCTATAGAAAATTTTGTCAAACTTGTATTTCTATAGAAAATTTTGAAAAAATTTTGCCATAATTTTATTTTTATAGAAAATTTTGTTAAAATTTTATTTCTATAGAAAATTTTGGCACAATTTTATTTCTATAGAAATTTTTGTCAAAATTTTTTTACTATAGAAAATTTTGTCAAAATTTTATTTCTATAAAAAATTTTGTCAAACTTGTATTTCTATAGAAAATTTTGTCACAATTTTATTTCTATAGAAAATTTTGTAGAAATTCTATTTTCATAAAAAATTATGTTAAAATTCTATTTCTATAGAAAATTTTGTTAAATTTTATTTAATAGAAGAATTTGTTAAAATTTTATTTCTATAGAAAATTTTGTCAATATTTTATTTCTATAGAAAATTTTGTCAAAATTTTATTTCTATAAAAAATTTTGTCACAATTGTATTTCTGTAGAAAATGTTGACAAAATTTTATCATAATTTTATTTTTGTTGTTGTTTTTTATTTCAGCTTAAAACCATACATTGACTAAACTACAAGTGTAGCTTAACCAAGAGAGGAGAAGAATGTTTGTCAAATTTATTTGGGCAAAGCCCTATAGACTGCAAGATGGTTGTATGGACGCAGGTTTCGGAATTACCACATTCTTCATCAGCATCCTCTACTTGCAGAAAAACTATCAACCAATTATCAGAATAAATTCAGGCAAGTTCACTAAACCCAAAAGTAAACCACACTTGAACCTTCCGAAAAAAGGTTTCCACGATAGCCGGCTTATGCCGAAATAAATTCGTACAAACATATCTCTTTTCCTTTGCCACCGTCAAATTATCGATTTCGGACGCTTCAAGTGTGATTTACTTTTGGCTTTAATGAACTGCCTGAATTTATTCTGATAATTGGTTGATAGTTTTGCTGCAAGTAGAGGATGCTGATGAGGAATGTGGTAATTCCGAAACGTGCGTCCATCCAACCATCTTGCAGTCTATAGGGCTTTGCCCAAATACATTTGACAAACATTCCTTTCCTCTGTTGGTTAAGCTACACTTGTAGTTTAGTCAATGCATGGTTTTAAGCTGAAATCAAAAACAACAACAATGACTAAAGAACAAAAACCAACAATAACAAAACAAAACGAATAATTTTATATTTTTAAAAAGTTTTGTCAAAATTTTATTTCTATAAAAAATGTTGGCACATATTTATTTGTATAGAAATTTTTGCAGGATTTGTCTTCTTGTTTTTTCCTTAGAAAATTTTGTCAAAATTTCATTTATATAGAAAACTTTGTCAAAATTTTATTTAAATATTAAATTTTGTTAAAATTTTATTACTATAGAAAATTTTGACAAAATTTTGCCATAATTTTATTTTTATAGAAAATTTTGTTAAAATTTTATTCCTATAGAAAATTTTGGCACAATTTTATTTCTATAGAAATTTTTGTAGGGTTTGTCTTCTTTTTATTTCCTTAGAAAATTTTGTCAAAATTTCCTTTCAAAAGAAAATTTTGTTAAAATTGTATTTCTATAGAAAATTTTATCACAATTTTATTTCTATAGAAAATTTTGTCAAAATTTTATTTCTATGAAAAATCTTGTCAAAATTTTATTTCTATAAAAAATTTTGTCAAAGTTGTATTTCTATAGAAAATTTTGAAAACATTTTGCCATAATTTTATTTTTATAGAAAATTTTGTTAAAATTTTATTTCTATAGAAAATTTTTGGCACAATTTTATTTCTATAGAAATTTTTGTAGGATTTGTCTTCTTTTTATGTCCTTAGAAAATTTTGTCAAAATTTCATTTATATAGAAAACTTTGTCAAAATTTTATTTCAATAGAAAATTTTGTTAAAATTTTATTCTATAGAAAATTTTGTCAAAATTTTATTTCTATAGAAAATTTTGTCAAAATTTTATTTCTATGAAAAATTTTATCAAAATTGTATTTCTATAGAAAATTTTGACAACATTTTGCCATAATTTTATTTTTATAGAAAATTTGGCACAATTTTATTTCTATAGAAATTTTTGTAGGATTTGTCTTATTTTTATTTCCTTAGAAAATTTTGTCAAAATTTTATTTCAATAGAAGATTTTGTTAAAATTTTATTTCTATAGAAAAGTTTGTCAAAATTTTATTTCATTGTTTCATTGTTTCATTGTTTTGTTATTGTTGGATTTTTCTTTAATCATTGTTGTTGTTTTTGATTTCAGCTTAAAACCATACATTGACTAAACTACAAGTGTAGCTTAATCAACGTTTCGGAATTACTAATTTTCGGAAGGTTCAAGTGTGGTTCACTCTTTAGTGAACTGCTTGAATTTATTCTGATATTTGGTTGCTAGTTTTGCTGCAAGTAGAGGATGCTGATGGGCTATACTTGTAGTTTAGTCAATGCATGGTTTTAAGCTGAAATCAAAAACAACAACAAATTTTATTTCTATAGAAAATTTTTTCAAAATTTAATTTCTATAGAAAATGTTCCCAAAATTGTATGTCTAAAAAATAGTTTGTCAAAATTATATTTCTATAGAAAGTTTTATCAAAATTTTATTTCTTTAAAAAATTTCGCCACAGTTTTACTTCTGTAGAAAATTTTATTTCTATAGAAAATGTTGTCAACATTTTATTTCTATAGAAAATTCTTTCAAAATTTTGCCAACTAGAAAATTTTGGCAAATTTTTATTTCCATAGAAATTTTTACAGATTTTTCATTTTTTATTTCTATAGAAAAATTTGTCAAAATTTTATTTCTATAGAAACGTTTGTCAAAATTTTTTATCTGTACAAATTCTTGCAAAATTTTCTCTCTATAGAATATTGTTGCAAATTTTATTTCTATAGAAAATTTTGCCAAAAATTTGTTATTTGAAGCAAATTCTTGCAAAATTTTCTCTCTACACGCACAGAAAAAACATGTTTGGACATGGTTGCCGCATCCATTTAATGCTTATCTAGAGCATATAAATGTCGCAAAAACCATGTATTTTGTCTTTGTAAAAATATTTTCGAGCAGAGAATAAGTTATGCTGGCAATAATCATTTAAATGGTTCTCAAATGCCACAAACATGTTCTACTATTTAAATGATAGGATTTAAGACCATTACATGGTCAAGAAAATCATGTACCTGACCATTAAACTTTTCGACTTTTTTGCAGGGAAAAAAGTATTTTTATAGGTTAGGTATAGGAAAAAATGTACCTGTTTTTTGTTCTGCATTTTTTTATGGTATAATTTATTTTTATTTGTAGTTACATGATGCCTGCATTTGACGGACACGACGTAAATATGGAATGATTACTTATTATTGAAATTGAACCAAAATAGTGTGTAAAATTATGTGATGTTTGCATGCACGACATTATAAATACTAATAAACAATAAATTACTTTTTAAATAAATAAAAATAAGGCTAATTTTGTGTTTTCTTTTCTCAAGTGGGGTCCTGTTTTCGACGACGAAAAAAGTTTTTTCATAAAGTTCAAAACAGTTTACCTTGTGACCATGTTCTTTTAACTGGAAGAAAAACATTTTTGACGAATACCATAATATTTTAGATCGTGACCATTGTATTTTGCTTCAAACAAAATTCTTTTTATCAATATAATAACATTTTAGATGAGGACAATTTTATTTTTCTTAGAACCATGTTCACTGAGCCAACATGGTTGCAGGTGAAAATGATGTTACATGGTCGCCGCAAAAATAGCTCCTATCATATTATTTTGCTCTTCGAATATGATTGTGACAATCATGTTTCTTCTCTGCGTGTATAGAATATTGTTGCAAATTTTATTTCTATAGAAAAATGTACCAATAATTTGTTTTCTTTATTTTATTCGACCTCTTGAGCGGAGAGTGAAATTTTGCAAAATCTACCAAAACATCAATAATTCTACGAATCCACCAACCAGTAAAAAATCTACAATTATTGGTAGATTTATACCAAAGATTGAAAATAGTAAAATAATCAGAAAAAGTTGCAATCATTTGCACTTGGATGGACTGATGTAAGAACTGGAATTGAACTCATGACCCTAGCATAATCATATTTGAATAAAATTCCTTGTTTTTCTTTTAACAAAGCTACTACACAGTATTTTTCTTTGTATCGCTTTTGTTTCCCCGTATTAAAGGTCTATAACCTGATGGTTGCATAGACAATGTCCTCCCAATACACATTTTGCCTTTATCTTTAATTTCCTCCATTGTTTGGAATGTTAAAATTGCTTCGAAACCCTAGAGAATTTTCATGTAATACAATTACACTCATTCACTATTTTTCATTTTCAAAATTACTACTACTGAAAGCAACAATAATCAACAGAGGAGAGTTCAATAGAATCCAAAGTGATTGTCGAGTGTAGCGACCTTGCATAAAGTTTGCCTTCAAACTGCTTGATTCCTTACAGGATAACCAAATAATGAAAAGTTGCCACGTTCGAATAACGTCTGCCTGATTGTCGTGGTTCTGTAATTTCAAGTAAATGTCATTGCCTTCAGTTTGATGGCCTTTCTGTGTGTGTGTGTGCGGGTCTGCGACCTCAACAAAAACAGAGGAAAATTACGGAGTAAATGGAACCTGAAAAACCCTAACCTAACCCAAGACTCTAGCCTTATGTTATGGCGTGGCGACTATTTCTTGTTGATTACATTGCGTTGGCACGAGTAGAGCAATCGATTGTAGTCCCGCATATGTCTGGCAGTTCGTAGACTCTACCGTAGATGCATGACTATGATAACTGCTATGAGCACAGTGGTAAGAAATGATAATTAAATTTTGTAATTGCATACCAAAATAAAGTCTATCAGTTCTCTTATGTCTAAGAGAACTGTTATCCTAGTGTTGCCAAGTATATCACAAAAAATACCCAAGAGCAAAACGATCTAAAATAAGATTGAAGAGTGGCCATCAGTGGTCGCAGCTAATCATACCATCACTTCAGATGTAAACTGTTTCGGATGGGCATTCGTAGGCTACGATGATTGCCTTTTATATTTTTTTTTATATATAAAAGAAAACAAGTATATACCGCCGTAAGTTCGGCCAGGCCCTCCACCATGGATTGCGTAGAAACTTCTACGAAAGACTAGCATCCACAATCGAATTACTTGGGTTGTGGTATCTTAAAACTTCTTAACATCGTTTTCTAAATTGTGAGTTAGTCCATACGTGGAATACATTAGACAAAAAAGTTTTGTATAGGTAAGTCTAATAATAACTACGAATCGACATGAAAATTGAAATATGGGGGTCGTTTACGTTATATGGGGGCAATATAGAATTATGAATTTGATATGGACCAATTTTTGTGTGATTGGGGATCGATTTATCTGAGGGCTATATATAACTATAGATTGATATGGACCTAATTAGGCATGGATGTTAACGGCCATATACACAATGTACCAAAATTCAACTGACTCGGATGAAATTTGCTCCTGCAAGAGGCTCCAAAACCAAATCTCGGGATCGGTTTATAAGGGGGATATATATTATTATGGACTGATCTGGACCACTTTTGGCATGGTTGTTAAATATAATATACTACCACCACGTACCAAATTTCAACCAGATCGGATGAATTTTGTTTCTCCAAAAGGCACCGGAGGTCAAATCTGGGGATCGGTTTATATGGGGGCTATATTTATTTATGGACTGATATGAACCAATTCCTGCATGGTTGTTGGATAGCATATACATCACATACCAAATTTCAATCGAATTGGATGCATTTTGCTCTTCCAAGGGGCTCCGGAGGTCAAATCTGGGGATCGGTTTATATGGGGGCTATATATAATTCTGGACCGATTTCGACCAATTTTTGCATGGGTGTTTGAGGCCATATATTAACACCACGCACCAAATATCAACTGAATCAGATGAATTTTGGACTTCCAAGAGGGTCCGGAGGTCAAATCTGGTGATCGGTTTATATTGGGGCTATATATAATTATGCACCGAGGTGGACCAATTTTTGCATGGTCATTAGAGGCCATATACTAACACCATGTAACAAATTTCAGACGGATCGGAAGAAATTTTCTTCTCTTAGAGGCTCCGCAAGCCAAATCTGGGGATCGGTTTATATGGGGGCTATATATAATTATGGACCGATATGGACCAATTTTTGCATGGTTGTTAGAGACCATATACTAACACCACGTACCAAATTTCAACCGGATCGGATGAATTTTGCTCCTCTAAGAGGCTCCGGAGTTCAAATCTGGGGATCGGTTTATATGGGGGCTATATATAATTATGGACCGATATGGACCAATTTTTGCATGGTTGTTGGAGGCCATATACTAACACCATGTACCAAATTTCAGCCGGATCGGATGAAATTTGCTTCTCTTAGAGTAATCGCAAGCCAAATTTGGGGGTCCGTTTATATGGGGGCTATACGTAAAAGTGGACCGATATGGACCAATTTTTGCATGGTTGTTAGGGACCATATACTAACACCACGTACCAAATTTCAGCCTGATCGGATGAAATTTGCTTCTTTTAGAGCAATCGCAAGCCAAATTTGGGGGTCCGTTGATATGGGGGCTATACGTAAAAGAGGACCGATATGGACCAATTTTTGCACGGTTGTTAGAGACCATATACTAACACCATGTACCAAATTTCAGCCGGATCGGATGAAATTTGCTTCTCTTAGAGCAATCACAAGCCAAATCTGGGGATCGGTTTATATGGGGGCTATATATAATTATGGACCGATATGGACCAATTTTTGCATGGTTGTTAGAGACCATATACTAATACCACGTACCAAATTTCAGCCGGATCGGATGAAATTTGCTTCTCTTCAAGCAAAATTTGGGGGTCCGTTTATATGGGGGCTATACGTAAAAGTGAACCGATATGGCCCATTTGCAATACCATCCGACCTGCATCAATAACAACTACTTGTGCCAAGTTTCAAGTCGATAGCTTGTTTCGTTCGGAAGTTAGCGTGATTTCAACAGACGGACGGACATGCTCAGATCGACTCAGAATTTAGAGCAATATTTCGATGTGTTACAAACGGAATGACAAAGTTAATATACCCCCATCCTATGGTGGAGGGTATAAAAATCAGATGTTTCTATGCATTTCAGTCGATCCATAGAGTCCGTTCGTCATACAGAAACAGGCTGTCATTGTTAGTTGGCAGGCAATTTTTGTCGATCGATGCCCTTACACACCGAATTCAAGATTTTGGGACTTCTAGAGCATTGTGAAGACGAACCAAATATGTTATTTCAAATTGTACCAAAAAGATCATTCCTTCTTTAAGTTTAGGACGCGAATCTTCGAAATTCTAGTCCCACTGTGTAAGTCGGGCATACTAACCATTGCACCACAGTGGCTCCCCATCTTACGATGATCTCTATCATACGATATGACTATGTTATATTGCAAAATCAGTTGGCGCACATCATTAATGGTTTCCGGAACATATTTATTGGATGCTCAATTAAAACTGTGATTGATACTATCATTTTCGTGATTGAAGACATTTCAATTATAAAATAAAATTTTGACAAAATGTTCTATAGAAATAAAATTTTAACAAAAGTTTCTATAGAAATAAAATATTGACAAAATATTTTATAGAAATAAAATTTTGACAAAATTTTCTATAGAAATAAAATGTTGACAAAATTTTCTATAGAAATAAAATTTTGACAAAAATTTCTATAGAAATAAAATTTTGACAAAATTTTCTATAGAAATAAAATTTTGACAAAATGTTCTATAGAAATAAAATTTTAACAAAAGTTTCTATAGAAATAAAATATTGACAAATTTTTTTAAAGAAATAAAATTTTGACAAAATTTTCTATAGAAATAAAATGTTGACAAAATTTTCTATAGAAATAAAATTTTGACAAAATTTTCTATAGAAATAAAATTTTGACAAAATTTTCTATAGAAATAAAATTTTAACAAAATTTTCTATAGAAATAAAATTTTGACAACATTTTCTATAGAAATAAAATTTTGACAAAATTTTCTATAGAAATAAATTTTTGTCAAAATTTTCTATAAAAATAAAATTTTGACACAATTTTCTATAGAAATAAAATTTTGACACATTTTCTATAGAAATAAAATTTTGACAAAATTTTCTATAGAAATACAATTTTGACAAAATTTTGTATAGATATAAAATTTTGACAAAATTTTCTATAGAAATAAAATTTTGACACAATTTTCTATAGAAATAAAATTTTGATAAAATTTTCTATAGAAATAAAATATACAAAAAACGCACCATTTCTGAATTATAATTCCACTGTGCTGAGGGCGGTGTCCCTATAAATAGAATATATATTTATATTAAACCGGTATATATGTGTATAAATATGTTTTGCACACTCAAACACTTTTACTTCAAGCCATTTTGTTGCACATTTAATATTACACCCTTTTGTCGGGTTAAAGTCCTTTGGCTCGCGACAAAAGGCAGTGGTAGTAACTCAAAGGACCTTCGCCAATGTGAAAAAAAAACAGAATTGCAGAAAGAATGTGGTTCTACAAAAATAACAAAAACACCTAATATTTCCTTTGTGTACAAAGTCACGAAAACCATGATGATGAGGATGACGACGACGGCGATGGTGGCCAACAAAATGTGGCGAACAATGAATTCATGAAGTTTACGTATTGTTATTTGTCTGTCTGCTGCTGACTGTCTTTACTGGATATACTCTGGTATTGTTGAAGTTGAACTACGACAACTTTGTCTTTGTAGTCTCACTCTCTCTGTGTATTTTCTCCCCGTATGAACTCCTCTTCTCTTCAGCATAATGCCTGATGACAGTAAAACAAACCTTGACCTATCCCTACTTACATTCAATGATGTCTGCTCAGTACCTCAATTCACAACTCTGTATCTCACCTTCCCTATCCATTAACCCAGGGAGTGCAATGGGAGGACGACGACATCAGTACATTCCAAATCCAACAAACAATGGAACTATAAATTCCCTACAAAAAGCAACCAAATTGAAAAACAACAACAGCAACAACATTAACAACAAGTTCTACGCCAACTACATCTCAGGTCTGTAGCTCTTCCCTTTTGTTTGTGAATTTAATGTTGTTTTGATGTTGTATGGACGGACATATGGAGCGAGAGACAGTAAGAGAGAGACGGGTGAATATGATTTTAACTTCGTTATATGTGCATACATATGTATTTTATATTCATGTTCGTCGATCGTTGTATATATAGCGGTTACATACAAACAAATTTTCATTTTGTTTAAATATGAAAATCCTCTCAATTGGAATATACTGAAATGTTTGCAAAAGGAATAACGAGTTGGAGGTAGAACTTTTGTCTAATGAAAAACGTAGCTAGACAAATACTAATGCTAGAATAATTTTATATCCAATACCAATGCCTGTCTGGTTCCATGTTTTTTTTTTGTTTACTTACCTCCAATACCTCAAGTCAGGAAATTTGGGGCTACATCACAGTAGACAACGGATATAAGAAAGTCAGAAAACCCCATAACTTTTTCTTTATAGGGAATTATTATAAGAAAAACTGTCTTTTAAGCATACACATGAATATAAGAAAATTTTTTCCTATGGGATATAAAAAATTCGGTTTTGCAAAACTCTGGCTTTTGAGGTCATATAAGTGCAAATCGGACGAAAGATATATATGGGAGCTATATCTAAATCTGAACCGATTTGACAGATATTTTGGAAGTTTTTCGACACTCATAATATATATATATATATATATATATATATATATATATATATATATATATATATATATATATATATATATATATATATATATATATATATATATATATATATATATATATATATATATATATATATATATATATATATATATATATATATATATATATATATATATATATATATATATATATATATATATATATATATATATATATATATATATATATATATATATATATATATATATATATATATATATATATATATATATATATATATATATATATATATATGACAGCTATATCTAAATCTGAACCGATTTTTTCCAAAATCAATAGCGATTGTCTTTGTTCCACAAAACGACCCTATGTCAAATTTGAGGACGATCGGACTTAAACTGCGACCTGTACTTTGCGCACAAAAATACATGAACAGACAGACAGACGGACATCGCTAAATCGACTCAGAATTTAATTCTAAGACGATCGGTATACTAAACGGTGGGTCTCAGACGTTTCCTTCTTGGCGTTACATACAAACTTATTATGACGATTTCATAAACGGTTTTTTTTTTGGGCATGACTTTTCATGGCCAAAAAAAAACGAAAGCGGTTTATGAAATCGTCATAGAGATAAACATAGAATCGGGCCGCACTCAGTGATAACCTGTTACCACTGTAACAGGTTGGCTGATAAGTCCCCGGTCTAACAAAGAAAAACACATTTTTTTTGTCAAAATTCGTTTTTATTATTCAACATAGTTCCCTTCAAGAGCGATACAACGATTATAACGACCTTCCAATTTTTTGATACCATTTTGGTAATACTCCTTCGGTTTTGCCTCAAAATAGGCCTCAGTTTCGGCGATCACCTCTTCATTGCAGCCAAATTTTTTCTCTGCGAGCATCCTTTTGAAGTCTGAGAACAAGAAAAAGATGCTGGGGCCAGATCTGGAGGATACGGGTGGGGAAGCAATTCGAAGCCCAATTCATGAATTTTTGCCATCGTTCTCAATGACGGTGCGTTGTCTTGGTGTAACAACACTTTTTTCTTCTTCATATGGGGCCGTTTTGCCGTGATTTCGACCTTCAAACGCTCCAATAACGCCATATAATAGTCACTGTTGATGGTTTTTCCTTCTCAAGATAATCGATAAAAATTATTCCATGCGCATCCCAAAAAACAGAGGCCATTACTTTGCCAGCGGACTTTTGAGTCTTTTCACGCTTCGGAGACGGTTCACCGGTCGCTGTCCACTCAGCCGTCTGTCCATTGGACTCAGGAGTGTAGTAATAGGATAGGTTCGGTTAGGTTAGATTAGGTTAGGTGGCAGCACGATGTATCAGGCTCACTTAGACTATTCAGTCCATTGTGATACCACATTGGTGAACTTCTCTCTTATCACTGTGTGCTGCCCGATTCCATGTTAAGCTCAATGACAAGGGACCTCCTTTTTTATAGCCGAGTCCGAACGGCGTTTCACATTGCAGTGAAACCACTTAGAGAAGTTTTGAAACCCTCAGAAATGTCACCAGCATTACTGAGGTGGGATAATCCACAGCTGAAAAACTTTTTGGTGTTTGGTCGAAGCAGGAATCGAATCCACGACCTTGTGTATGCAAGGCTGGCATGCTAACCATTGCACCACGGTGGCTCCACGGTGGTGTAGTGATGGGGCCATGTTTCATCCTCATATATCCACGGAAAAACTCGGGTGTATTACGAGTTAACAGCTGCAAACGCCGCGCAGAATCATCAACGTTCCTTTGTATCTTTAAGGCCTCTGCTATCTCGATCGACTTTATTTTACGGTCATTCAAAATCATTTTGTAGATTTTTTTGATGTTTTCGTCGGTAACCACCTCTTTCGGGCGTCCACTGCGTTCACCGTCCTCCGTGCTCATTTCACTACGCTTGAATTTTGCATACCAATCAATTATTGTTAATTTCCCTGGAGCAGAGTCCGGAAACTCATTATCAAGCCAAGTTTTTGCTTCCACCGTATTTTTTCCCTTCAGAAAACAGTATTTTATCAAAACACGAAATTCCATTTTTTTCACAATAACAAAAGTTGCTTCACAAAAAAAACGCTCTGTCTCACAAACTAATTGACTTACAACGTCAAATTTTGACACGAATCACTTGAAGGTTGGTACTATATAAAAATAGACAGGGGACTTATCAGCCAACCTGTTAGTATCAAAAAAGACTCAATAGTCTAAATAAGCCTGAAATATCAGACTGATCGCAGACCATCTTCGTTTGATAAGTTCGCTGATCACGACATACTGCTCTATGTCATAAAGTGTTCATGTCCTCCGCTCATGTGGGCTCTATTGACATTTCGTTCTCAAAGTCTATCTGCTATAGCGCTCTAGAACGTACACTCAGACATCACTCAAATTATGCTAAATTCTGCTGTAACTGCTTCTACACTTTCCTGCTTTTTACTCTTCTGCATCAAACACAAACTATGATTATTCCATCCTGAAGTAAATTATCCTTATTACTTCAGTTACGTCAAGATATAATTTCACTTGAATTTTCCACGAATCTACATCAGACTATCCCAGAGTTTCTTAGGATTGTCATAATTATGGTATATCTCGAGTGTTATCATTGAATTCAAGCCGCACTCTGAATCCACTAATTTTCTCGATTGTACACAGTGTGATCCTTATCAGTCGTTCAAGGTTACCTTTAAATATTGGTACTTAAAATTGGTCATAGGAATCTTCTTGCTTATTGGTGAATAAGATTTTCAATTACTTCTTTAATGGCTTTTAAAAACTGATGCCCGCAATTTTTATTTCGGAGAAAATAAATAGCGTATTCTACATATCTTCTTGCATTATTTTCCGTTCATATACAAAGTAGTCCAAAAAAAACCAAGTGTCTTATGTCGTCATTACGGTCCACATCATCGAGTTTAGCCATTTCAGCATCGTTTCACATACAATTTTTTACCCATGAGTAATCCATTCGTCACTTCCCGCTATGAACTCGTCTCTAGTTAGCTTCATTCAATAGCATCAGCAACCAAAACATCTAAGAACTTCCCATGACTGATTTTGGGACAATAACATGATGCGTATGCTGGTTATACCACCGCATATGGCCCGAAACCAATTAAATATGGTGCTGTGACAGTGCGTGGGTGAAGAACATGCAAATGTCCCCAAAGTCATGGACGAAAACCGAACAAAATAGTTGACTACACTGAACTCTGACAAGAATGACATTAATTCACTATTTGGCTCTAAAAATATGTAGAATAATGAATGGAGGTATTTGCCGAAAGGTGGTCTTCTCTCTTGTTTGATAAATTAAATTTTCATTTGATTGGGAGAGTTCAATGGACTCTGTGGTTGTTGGTTATTCTTTTCAATATATATTGATGATCATCATTAATGTCATATGGTGTATGTACCGTTATACAATTGATTTTAGTTTTCACGGTGAGGATAGGTTAGGTTAAGAAAATTGGATAAGATAGGTAGTATCGTTTCTACAAAAACTAAATATTTGTTCTCTAAAAGTCAATAAGTTTTACTTCTACTTGAAGCCAAACCTATCGTGTTTAGAGAAACCGAAGGTGGAATATACTTTTCCGCCTGCCAGATCATATATTCACAGATAGGAGATGGTTTCCTGAAGGTTAGGAGGTTAAGTTAGTCCATTGTGATACCACAGTGGTGAACATCTCTCTTATCACTGAGTGCTGCCCGATTCCTTGTCATTGAACTGAACATAAAGGCGGGCATCACCCAGTGATGAGAGAGACGTTCACCACTGTGGTATCACAGTGGTCTGAATAGTCTAATTTAGTCTGAAATACCGGGCTGCCACTAAACCTAACCTAACCCAACATTCAGTGGCCATTCTTCTATCTGTGAATATAGTCACCCGAGTCGATCTTTCATTTTGACACATTCAGTATTCGCCACTGGTCTATAACCCGGCAGACAGAAAAGTGTCTTCCATTACAGCTCCTTCTGGTAAGCCCTGTAATCTTTAGATCTGTTTCCGCCATCCGGTGGGGATGGTTACGTATTGTGTCCAGTTGGTTCGTGCCTCTTTTCGGAAACTTATAGACTTGGGAACCACCGTGGTGCAATGGTTAGCATGCCCGCCTTGCATACACAAGGTCGCGGGTTCGATTCCTGCTTCGACCGAACACCAAAAAGTTTTTCAGCTGTGGATTATTCCACCTCAGTAATGCTGGTGACATTTCTGAGTGTTTCAAAGCTTCTCTAAGTGGTTTCACTGCAATGTGGAACGCCGTTCGGACTCGGCTATCAAAAGGAGGTCCCTTGTCATTGAGCTTAACATGGAATCGGGCAGCACTCAGTGATAAGAGAGAAGTTCACCAATGTGGTATCACAATGGACTGAATAGTCTAAGTGAGCCTGATACATCGGGCTGCCACCTAACCTAAACTAACCTATAGACTTGGCTGTAGCCTAGCGATCTTAAACCTTAGGTTAGTTATAGTAGCAGCCCGATATTTCAGGCTCATTTAGGCTATTCAGAGGATTGCGATATCACAACCCAGCAAAAAAGGCGCCGCCAAAAAAGTAATGCAAATGCTCTTTTTGGATCTGGAAGTGCTGCAAAATTGACGCAGAAGCGATGAATTTAACATGGGCTTGTCATAGGACGGAAGTCCTCCATTTCAACAGCCGTTGCACTGAATTTGCATCAGTTCTTTAGGTGTGATCCGAATTCAATGTTTTGGATGTAAATTAAAAAATTCTGTGATATTTTGTAGAATAAATAATTTTTATAATTTTTAATGGATTCTAACGCTTGTCGGAAAAGTTTGACCTCAAATATTTTCAAAAATTCACAATTTTTTCAGATTGGATTTAGCTTTTTTTTTACAAAATTTAAATGATTTGTACCATTTTACGAATTCTTACTCTGTTTGAAACAAAAAAAGTTAAAATTACCCATTAAAAGTATGAAAAAACCAATTTATAAAAAATTGAATTAAAAAAACTTCCTGGGTAGTTAAAATAAAGAACATCATTGCATCTTCTGGAAGTCCTTTTAAAGTTGTGCCTTTGGAAGAACTTCCAAATTTTTTTGCTGGGAAACTCCTGATGTAAGGGTGAGAAAGTCACCTTTAAACCCTCAGCTCATTATGTATACGGTAGGCCCATACACATTAGCTAAGTCGGGCTCCACTCACTTCTTCGATACTACTTTGGATTCGGAAGGTGGCATCTTACACTTTTCGCCCTTCTTCGCAAACTATTTGGTAGACGTACCTTTGTGACTGAGTCAGCTTTCCGCCGTTCATTAGATTCTGCGGAGTGATTTTTGGGTTTTTCCAGCGTTGCAATATTCTTCTCTTCGGAAGATGGTGTTTGTTATCATCCACTTGCGTGTTGCCCTTTTAGTACATAAACTTGTATACAGGTCGAGGAACTTTGCGACTAAAGTGGAATGTAGCCAGAGTTATCTGATGGTAAGTCTGGAAGGTTTGGCAGAGCGAGCAAAATGGTGACCCGTGTCATGTGCTCCTTGATTGTAGATGGAACCCACACCAGCTACGCTGCTATCAATCATTGATAAATAGGAATTAAAACGGTTGCCCTACCCTCATCTTAGTTGGGCAAAAATTACACTAGCGTGCTGAGGGAGGTCTTGTAGCTTCTCACCGATTTAGTTAGAATATCCTCATGAATCCTCTTCAAGCCTGCTTAATATGTTCTCTGATCTAGGAGCTTTTTAACGCTGGATCTCCCTCTCGACAAGGTTAAGATCGACCCTTATTTTCCAGTTTGTCTATCCACAAGATGGTGATTGGATGGTTACTGTGACAACAACCCAGGCGATTCTTATTTTTGGCGATTCGCGAAGAGGATCTTCGTCTCCACATAAATATGACCCAGGAGAGTATTAGAGAGATGTATTATCGTGCTGTGGCATATTTTAAAGGAGTGGGCCATGAACCTTGCACTATTCTCTCAAATGTGCTTAAACACCCTTGTGACCATGTGGGCCACATTCTGTTAGGGAGCCGGTCTAGTACAAGGGCATAAATACCTACCGCTGTCGTCTGCCGTCAGTTATCCTGGGGCTTGTCTGCAGAAGGTATTCGCCGTACGGGTATCATCTACCGAAGTTTACAGATTTTGTCTGTCCGTTTGGAGTTTTCGAATCATCGACCACAGCCGATATTCCTAGTTAGACTAAGAATCCTAGAAGCGGTTGGGTTTTCCGAGATTAAAATGATCAACCCTAGCCGCATAGATCCCAAATCTGACTCTCAAGATGCTTGCGCCACTTTTCTCGTTTATATGTCCTCGGATCTCATCCTTCTTATCTGCCTGCCGAGATGCAAATACGAACGGATGTCGAAAATTCGAGTCGATCGAAAGCATCTTTTACAAGCTCTTGTCAAGATATGTCGAAATATTATTTCTCCATCCACCACCGATTTTTGCAGTAGGTTATTGACCAATTAGCTCGAAGTACTCTCTTGAAGCCCAACATCATGGGAGCCCTTTTTCATTAATTTTAATAATGCACGTATTTTAAATATTTTTACCATTGGCATCCAGTGTGGGAATCAAACGTGGCAATTTCGCCATGCAGGACTAAGGTGTATGCACTATAACATACGAACAAAGGAACGAACGAACGTTCAATCCAAGATTTGGATCCTTTCCAAAACCAGAATGCTATCATATAGAGGCTAATACCAGGAAATTAAAATTACAAGCTTATTAACTAAAAATTGAGAGCCACCGTGGTGCAAGCGTTAGCATGCCCGCCTTGCATACAAAGGATCGTCGGTTCAATCCCAGCTTCGGCCACACACCAAAAAGTTTTTCAGCGGTGAATTATCCCTTCTCAGTAATGCTGATGCTATTTCTGAGTGTTTCAAAACTTCTCTGAGTGATTTCACTGGAATGTGAAACGCCATTCGGACTGGACTAAACATGGAAGCGGGCAGCACTCAGTGGTAAGAGAGAAGTTCACCACTATGTTATCATAATGGACTGAATAGTCTTAGGGAGCCTGAAATATCGCGCAGCCATTATATCTAACCTAACCTAATTAAAAATTCATTTCTCCAAAGCCAAAAACCATAGGGTCTTTGAACCCTACACTATGTTTAAAAAATGCAGATCGAATTCTCCTTCGACCAAAAATTAGATGCACTTACAATAACCAATAAGTGTTAAGAATTGTTCGATATGCCTCATCTTCCATAAATAGTTCACTACGTGCATAAGCATTTTATGAACAACTTGGGCCAATTCATTGGAGTTCCCAACAAAAACACAACAAAAGAACATGAAATTTCCCACAATTGCTTGCTTGCTGATTCTATAGAACTAACGAACTTCTATAGAACACGTCCACCAATCTTTAGTGATCTTCTAACAACAACAACAAAAAGTTGTTGATTTCCAGATGACTTTGATGATGATTAACTAAAGCACAGACAACCACACTATTACCACCACCACCAACACCCATGCAAACGAACAATCACTTGAAGCAACATCGTCGTCGTCATCATCGTCATCATGATCATTAGCGGCGGCTACAGCAGAAAGCTATCTCCGTTGCTGTCTTTGTACTGTGGGAACAAACTCAAGAACCATGATACAGAACGTCATTCCAAAAGCACTGTCATTATTGCTCCCCTCATGCCACCCATCAATGTATGTCTATGGTCTCGAAAAATAAAAACACGATTCGAATTATTATTCTTTTTCCTCTGTGTTATGGTTAATAGTGGCATTGCTGTTATTCTTTCCAAATCCATATAACGAGACATACGTACATACATACATCCATAGAGAAATTCACGACATACAAACCTGCCTGATAATATTTGTATTTACTTCCCATATTATTTTCCTTTTTGTCTTGTGTGTAATTTCGTTTTGTTGTTATTCTTCCTTCTATACACTTACTCTCTTACATAGAAGTCGTCCGCCTTCATGTTTCTGGCGACGAGCAACAATAACAATGAAAGCAGTAAGGCTAAATGGCATTGTTTGATCTGCTTCGTATTGAATATTGAAGTGCATACAATGTGAAGAACTTCCTCCAAAACTTGAAGTCATTTATAAAACTACCAAAATAATCCTCTCGGAGAGGATGAATTTAAACTAAAATATTTCTTCTCCTTCACTATTCACTACATCAAACATTTGAAAATCATTTGAATTTAATTGATGCTTTCCAATATCAATATTTGGAATGGTATTGAATTCAAATGTTCTTCAAATCTCAAGATTTATGGGGGATTTCTAATTGAGTCATAAAATAATTGGTGACTTTCGTGTTTATTTCGAGATTAATTTAAATAAATAGAAAACTATTTTAATTTATAATACAACTCAAGCTAAGGTATTCCCGCAATTAGACTTTGCTTGCGCTATTGTTTGGAAGAGTTCAATCAACTTGTTTAGAATAATAAAACACAGACACAAACAAGTATTTCGTATTACAACAACAAATATGTATTGTACCCGAGTAGTTGAATTAAGGGCCTCCTCTCTTTGTCTCTCTCTCATTCAATCACTCTTAATTAAACTGCTTGTTTACTATTGAAATATCTGACGAAAATTGCATAGGCCTTTTAACCACGGTTGTCACTCGAGCCAAAAACAATCATTCAAAATTGTAAGAAAATCCTACCAATAATCTACCAAATTAAAAACAAAAAAATTGAAAAATGCAAAATTTTTGATCACTTTTTGATCAAATTTTGGTTATTGCTATGACAAACAAGTTTTTTCTTCCTATTAAGTGATTTATAATATTATTTTAGAAGTTAATTTCAATATTTGCAATTATGTTATAATCTCTCCCAATAGTGACAAATTTTTTGAGTGTATAAATATATATATATATATATATATATATATATATATATATATATATATATATATATATATATATATATATATATATAATATATATATATATATATATATATATATATATATGTATATATATATATATATATATATATATATATATATATATATATATATATATATATATATATATATATATATATATATATATATATATATATATATAATATATATATATATATATATATATATATCCCTTGAATTATAAATGTGTTGAAATTTTACATGATTTAAAGATATTAACTTGCACCTACCATGGAATGTTATTACTTCTACAAAAAGGGAGAACTTACAATGGATAACTTTGATAGTTTCTGGCTATATAAAAATGACCTACACGGAAGTTAAGAATTTTAAAGATATTGATTTAATACTTCAAAATGATATTTCTATTTCAATAGAAATCAAAACTTCCTATAGAAATAAAATTTTGTCAAAATTTTATTTCTATAGAAAATTTTGTCAATACTTTATTTCTATAGAAAATTGTATTCTTATATAAATCTATTTCTAAATAAATATTTGTACAAAAGGAAAAGAGAGATGTTTGTACAAAGATTTATTTAGGCATAAGCCGACTATCATAAACCTTTTTCCGGAAGATTCAAGTGTATTTCACTTTGAGTCTAGTGAATTACCCGAATTTGTTCTGATAATTGGTTGATAGTTTTAATGCAAGTAGAGAACGCTGATGAGGAATGTAGTAATTCCGAAACGTGCGTCCATCCATCCACAATCCACCATCTAGCAATCTATAGGGCTTTGCCCAAATAAATTTGACAAACATTCTTCTCCTCTCATGGTTAAGCTACACTGAAAAAACAGTGAACCCTTTTCCATTGCAAAATGAACTAAACTGTAGTAATATTGACCATGATCTAGCCCTTAAGATTTTTTTCAACTTGTCTAGTTTATAATTTTCTTAAATTTTAGTTCATCTATAACATTGTAGTTTAGTTCATTTTCACAACATCATAAGATTTATATACCCCTACCAAGTTAAAAAGTCAGTATTATTTTGGTTTACTTGCTTAATTTGTGAGAAACCCGATAATAAAAATTGGTTAACAGTCTCTTTAAAATGTCGACGACTAAACTATTTTTAAATCAATCATTCCACAGTACAGAGAAATTAAATAATTAAAGGAACAACAACCCGTTTTACTATTATGAAAATTTTCATACATTAAAATTAAACTTTCTTTAAGCAAAAGTACGTTATTATAAAAACTTATGATGAAAGTTCTTAATACAATGTTTTTTGTGAATAAAAATTATGACCACGTGGAACAGAGAGTAGTTCATTTGAACTCGCTGTTTGGACATTTTGACTTATCCTTGTTTTATTCATCGTAGGTAATTTTTTCACATATCTTGCTGGAAAAAAATGGAAACAATAATGAAAATTGTTCAAAATTAACACCATGTAATGAAATATAATTTTTAATTCTTCATTTTAGCTTGTAACTTACCATATTTGGGGGCATTTTTTCAAATGGTGTAAGGAATTCAACATTTCTTTGGAAAGCGTATCTCATAAAATTTGTACCTGTAACAATTAGAGAAATAATGAAGTATTCTAAATAACTCATAAAACTGTGTTGTTATCGATGTGAAGAATATAATAAAATAAATATTCTAGTTGAAAGAAAGCCAAAGTTTTAATATAAAACTTACCAATTCTCTATTAAATTGTACGCTGAGGGGAAATATAAAAAGTTATCCAAATTTATTTGGGTTACTCTGAAATTAAATATTTATTTTTTACATTAATTAAAATTATTAAATAGATTTTCAAAAAATCTAATGAAAAAAATAATAATATACATAAAAAACCAAATATTCTTGATAACCCTAGACAGTCATCATTCGTCAAAATGACGACACGTAATTTCATTTTCGATTTAAAATGCATTTTAGTTTATTGGGAAATGGTAAATTTAAGTTATACTAATTCGACCGTTTTATGAATTTTTGTTTTATACTACTTAAAACTAAATTGAATAAGAAAATAAATTCAAGTTTGGTTCACTTTTTCGCTCACGATGAAAATTATAGCGTCTTGAAATCAGCCGTAGTCAAAATGAAGAAGACGTTAATGTACAAAAAATAAGGATGACTGTCCAGGGCTAAAAGAAAGTTAAAGAATCCTTACCAATTCACTATTAAATTACAGGCAAAGGAGTACTAAAAATTTGTCCAAATTTTTAAGGGGTTATTCTGAAATTAAATATTTTTTTTTTACATTAAAAATATTACATTGGTTTCCAAAAAATTTATTAAAGAAATACTAAAATAAGGTATTAAAAACCTGTAATTTTTATGATAAAAAGGTCATAAAAACGTAAATATTCTAGTCGAAAAAGGCAATTTTAAAAGAAAACTTACCAAGTCTCTTTTTTTTAAATTTGTTCGAATCCATCTTTAGTTACTCTGAAATTAAATATTGCTTTTACAACAAAGAAAAACATTAAACTGCTTTCCAAAAAATTAATTAACAAATAATAATATACATAAAAAATATTATTTTTAAAAGAAAGCCATATGAAAAAAATACTTACCAATTTATGACTAAACTATACGCTGAGATCTAACAAAAATTTTCCAAATTCTTCTGGAATTGAATATTAATGTTTTACATTGAATAATGAAAATTTCAATACACTTTCAATTTCAACATATTTTACTAAATATTCTTAATAACTTTTTTCTAAACTACCGATAAAATATTAATAACTTTCATTTAAAAGGTTTAATAAACAAACACCAATATATGTCTCAAAATTCCAAAATATTCCATGCCTTTATATTCCCTTGTTGCATATTAAAAGATGCAACAGCCCACGCCAACGCCAACTATACAACTGAAGCATGCCAAACAAAACCAAGCAAAGCCAAAACATTCATACAACAACAAAAACACATGTGCATTTATTGAAAACAACACCACATCCAGCCAAATAAACCATCCGCGAATAACAAACACACACACACACAAACCACTAAATGGACAAAAATAAAAACAACCCCACACTCATGTATACACAACAAAACTCAAGTAACATCATATTTACATTAATCTCATTCCACTATGCCGATAAAGATCTCTGTACTATGCATTAGTTCATAGCATCTGCTGACAATTTACTCTAAGAATAATATTCATAAAGGCACACCCGTTTATGAACGATGAAACGTTTAACTTAAAATTTGCAAAATTTTCATGAAATGTTATCTACCATTTTTGACGAAAATGTCTATAAATTTAATTACATGTGAACTAAAAATATTTCATTGGGTAATTTTTTACCAACAATTATTAACTATAGGAATTGTCAGTAAGAAATTCCTATCCACTTTCAAGTTCATTTTTCGTAAAAAAATATTTTCTCATACAAAAAAATCTTATAGTAAATTGCACTTATTATTTAGAAAATACTTTACATTTCACAAGTAGTTTTATAGCATGACAAACGAATTTTTAACTACCAGTTAAGAAATTTTTTAAGGAAATTTCCATCGTATTTTGTAGGCCATGAACTAAACGATTGCTACTTAGAATTTGTAAAATTTCCTTTCGAGTAGTTAATTTTCGTCGAAGATACGAAAAATGAACTAAAATTCTGGGAAATTCTTGTAATAAATTATTGTAAAAATCTTCTTAAATTTACGAGACACTTTTTTTTCTGTGTACTCTTGTAGTTTAGTCAACGTAATGGTTTTAAGCTGAGATCAAAACAACAAATATGAAATAAAATTTTGACAAAATTTTCTATAGAAATAAAATTTTGTTTTGTTATTGTTGGTTTTGTTCTTTAAGCATTGTTGTTGTTTTTTATTGCAGCTTAAAACCATACATTGACTAAACTACAAGAGTAGCTTAACCAACAGAGGAAAAGAATGTTTGTCAAATTTATTTGGGCAAAGCCCTATAGACTGCAAGATGGTTGGATGGACGCACGTTTCGGAATTACCACATTCCTCATCAGCATCCTCTACTTGCAGCAAAACTATCAACCAATTATCAGAATAAATTCAGGCAGTTTATTAAACCCAACAAAAACCACACTTGAACCCTCCGAAAAAAGGTTTTACATTGATAGACGGCTTATGCCGAAATAAATTCGAAACAAACATATCTCTTTTCCTATGCCACTGTCAAATCATCGATTTGAATTCACATGGCTGGGTTTATTTTGAGCGTGCCATGTGAATTCAAAACAAAACAAATAGAAAAAGAAGAGGAGGCACGCTCAAAATAAACCCAGCCATGTGAATTCAAATCGATGATTTGACAGTGGCATAGGAAAAGAGATATGTTTGTTTCGAATTTATTTCGGCATAAGCCGTCTATCAATGTAAAACCTTTTTTCGGAGGGTTCAAGTGTGGTTTTTGTTGGGTTTAATAAACTGCCTGAATTTATTCTGATAATTGGTTGATAGTTTTGCTGCATGTAGAGGATGCTGATGAGGAATGTGGTAATTCCGAAACGTTCGTCCATCCAACCATCTTGCAGTCTATAGGGCTTTGCCCAAATAAATTTGACAAACATTCTTTTCCTCTGTTGGTTAAGCTACTCTTGTAGTTTAGTCAATGTATGGTTTTAAGCTGCAATAAAAAACAACAACAATACTTAAAGAACAAAACCAACAATAACAAAACAAAACAAATAGAAAAAGAAGAGGAGGCACGCTCAAAATAAACCCAGCCATGTGAATTCAAATCGATGATTTGACAGTGGCATAGGAAAAGAGATATGTTTGTTTCGAATTTATTTCGGCATAAGCCGGCTATCAATGTAAAACCTTTTTCGGAGGGTTCAAGTGTGGTTTTTGTTGGGTTTAATAAACTGCCTGAATTTATTCTGATAATTGGTTGATAGTTTTGCTGCAAGTAGAGGATGCTGATGAGGAATGTGGTAATTCCGAAACGTGCGTCCATCCAACCATCTTGCAGTCTATAGGGCTTTGCCCAAATAAATTTGACAAACATTCTTTTCCTCTGTTGGTTAAGCTACTCTTGTAGTTTAGTCAATGTATGGTTTTAAGCTGCAATAAAAAACAACAACAAGAAATAAAATTTTTATAAAATTTTCTATAGAAATAACATTTTGATAAAATTTTCTATAGAAATAAAATGTTGACAAAATTTTCTATAGAAATAAAATTTTGGGAAAACTTTCTATAGAAATAAAATTTTGAGAAAAATTCCTATAGAAATAAAATTTTGACAAAATTTGCTATAGAAATAAAGTTTTGACAAAATTTTCTACAGAAATAAAAGTTTGAGAAAACTTTCTATCGAAATAAAATTTTGAGAAAAATTTCTGTAGAACTAAAATTTTGAAAAAATTTTCAATGGGAATAAGAAATAAAACTTATAGAAATAAAACTTTGACAAAATTTTCTATAGAAATAAAATTTTGACAAAATTTTCTATACACTGAAAAAACAGTGAACCCACCAGGAAGAAAAATTTCGGTTAATTTTAGAAAATTTTGAATATTTTTAGAAAATTTTAACTAAACAGTATAACAAACGCTGGCATCACACCGATGTCATAAAAATAAGTAAATATTTTTCGACAAATTCAAGAAAATTTATTAGACTTAATTAATTTTTTTCACTTGTTAAAGAAAATTTTGTAGTTTGGAGGAAAATATTGGAGTTCAAAATTGCAAGAATGTCTTTAGTGACATACGAAGTTCATGATGAACGCATTTGTAGTAAAATTTACAAATTTAAAGAAATATTGAACTATTTTGTGGAAGACACGAATTTAGTTAATCTTTATCCTTCATTTGTGTACATTTTTTTCCTCGGTTTTAGTTAATTTAACTAACGTACACAAAAAAGTATTAGAGTAAAGAAAACTTTCTCCAAACATAATATTTCTATGAACTAAAATAAAGTTAAATTGGCTTTAGTGAAATAGAGAGTTCACTTTTTTTTGAGTGTAGAAATAAAATTTTGACAACATTTTCTATAGAAATAAAATTTTGACAAAATTTTCTATAGAAATAAAATGTTGATAAAATATTGGCAAAATTTTCTATATAAATAAAATTTTGGAAAAACTTTCTATAGAAATAAAATTTTTACAAAATTTTCTATAGAAATAAAATTTTGACAAAATTTTCTATAGAAGTAAAATTTTGACAAAATTTCCCATAGAAATAAAATTTTGACAAAATTTTCTATAGAAATAAAATTTTGACAAAATTTTCTATAGAAATAAAATTTTGACAAAATTTTGTACAGAAATAAAAGTTTGAGAAAACTTTCTATAGAAATAAAATTTTGACAAAATTTTCAATGGAAATGAAATATTGACAAAATTTTTGATAAAATTTTCTATAGAAATAAAACATTGACAAAATTTTTTTATAGAAATAACATTGTGACATAGTTTTCTACATAAATAAAATGTTGACAACATTTTCCACAGCAATAACAATTTTGATAAATTATTCTACAGGAATACAATTTGACAAACTTTTCTATAGAAGTAAAATTTTGACAATTTTTTCTATAGAAATTAAAATTTTTTGGCAGAATATCTATAAAAAATCGATAATTTGGAAACTAAAATCCCAATTTTCCTATTTAAGCCTTAAAAATCATAATTTTTGACAACACTGTATTAGCGGGTTCTCCTAGATTTGAGCAACCAGGAGGCCCCTCTTTTTCTCCAATACAGCCCCACTATGTAAATCACCTTCTCATAAATTTCTAATCATTTGATATGTGTTTCAAAGTTATGCGAGACCTTTTAAGCTATTTTTAATATTCCACTTGCGGTTCTCACAAAAGATTGCGGTTTCCACAAAAGATTGAAACTTTCCTATAGAAATATTATTAAATAAAAAAAATCTATAGAAATCAAACTTTGACAAAATTTTCTATAGAAATAAAAGTTTGAGAAAACTTTATCTATAAATAAAATTTTGATAAAATTTTCTATAGAACTAAAATTTTGAGAAGTATTTTTTTAAGGAAACAAAATTTTGACAAAATTTTTGATAAAATTTTCTATAGAACTAAACTTTTGACAAAATTTACAATGGAAATAAAATTTTGCAGAAAATTTTTTAAAGAAATACATTTTTGACAAAATTTTTGATAAAATTTTCTATAGAAATAAAATTTTGACAACATTTTCTATATCAATAAAATTTTGGCAAAATTTCCTACAGAAATAAAAAAAATCTATAGAAATCAAAAGTTTTCTATATAAATAAAATTTTTAGAAAATTTTGTATAGAAATAAAATTTTGACAAAATTTTGAAAAGTTTTCTGCAAAAATTAAAATTTTGTGGCAAATAATCTATAAAAAAAATCATTAAATTGGAAACAAAAATCGCAATTTACATATTTAAGCCTTAAAATCGTCATTTTTGCAAACACTGTATAAGTGGATTCTCCTGGATTTTTTCTCCAATACACCCCCACTATGTAAATCATCCTCTCATACTATTACAAGCGAAATAAATTCCTAATCATTTGATATGTGGTTCAAAGTTAAGCAAGACCTTTTAAGCTATTTTGGATATTCCACTTGCGGTTCTCACAAAAGATTGAATGGCCTTCGAGCCCAGCCACATGTTTGATAACAGACTTTCCCAGTTGAGTGTAATTCGCGTAAAGGTTTTGTTTCAGAGCTCATGTTTTTTTTCTTTTGCTTTCATTTCAATACGACAACAAGCCGACAAATGTTAAGCATGTTGTTTTTTTTTCTCTAATTTATTTTATTTCAATATATTTTTTTATTTGTATTCCATATAGAGCTTTGTTGTTGCTGTATTGAATGTTCTTATGGTTGTTGCTAAATGCGGAAGAAACCTGAGTGAACACCACAGAACACAAACAAACCAGCCACTCAGCCAGCAAACAACGAGTGAAACTGGGAACGGGTATGAGATTTAATTATTTTGCGTTTCGCGTTTTTGTTTCGCGCTTTTCGTTTCACCTCTCCTCTGGGGACATGGGACCTACTCCAGCAGCGTCAAATTAAACACACTATTCGCATAATATCTGGCTTTTTTTCTGTCAGACCGTGAGTTGTTTGCCTATCTATCTGTCCATCCGTCTGGCGTCTATTGAAATAAACGTGTAATTTATAATTTGTTCTTATTACTATCGGTTACGCTGCCGCTGCTGCTCTGTCGATATTGAAAATGGCGGTGTTCTCGATTAGCTGTCGATAGCTCATATTGGTAGTTCATTGTTCTTTTATAGTACAGTAGTTTGAAATGGAAAATTTATAGCTTGGATGGAAAGAAAATTTTCCGACAAGAACTGTAAAGGATATTTAACGAACGCTTGATGGAGTCCTTGCCTGGCTTCTGAAGTGGAATTATCCTACTCAATAATCCAGACATCGGGGGTTGAATTCAATGAAAGGTAACACTGAAAAAACAGTGAACCCTTTTCCATTGCAAAATGAACTAAACTGTAGTAATATTGACCATGATTTAGCCCTTAAGATTTTTTTCAACTTGTCTAGTTTATAATATTCTTAAATTTTAGTTCATCTATAACATTGTAGTTTAGTTCATTTTTACAACACCATAAGATGTATATACCCCTACCCAGTTAAAAAGTCAGTATTATTTTGCTTTACTTGCTTATTTTGTGAGAAACCCGATAATAAAAATTGGTTAACAGTCTCTTTAAAATGTCGACGACTAAATTATTTTTAAATCAATCATTCCACAGTACAGAGAAATTAAATAATTAAAGGAACAACAAACCGTTTTACTATTATGAAAATTTTCATACATTAAAATTAAACTTTCTTTAAGCAAAAGTACTTTATTATAAAAACTTATGATGAAAGTTCTTAATACAATGTTTTTTGTGAATAAAAATTATGACCACGTGGAACAGAGAGTAGTTCATTTGAACTCGCTTTTTGACATTTTGACTTATCCTTTTTTTATTCATCGTAGGTAATTTTTTCACATATCTTGCTGGAAAAAATGGAAACAATAATGAAAATTGTTAAAAATTAACACCATGTAATGAAATATAATTTTTAATTCTTCATTTTAGCTTGTAACTTACAATATTTGGGGCATTTTATCAAATGGCGTAAGGAATTTCACTTTTCTTTGGGAAACGTATCTCATAAAATTTGTACCTGAAACAATTAGAGAAATAATGAAGTATTCTAAATAAACTCATAAAACTGTGTTGTTATCGATGTGAAAGATATAATAAAATAAATATTCTAGTTGAAAGAAAGCCAAAGTTTTAATATAAAACTTACCAATTCTCTATTAAATTGTACGCTGAGGGGAAATATAAAAAGTTCCAAATTTATTTGGGTTACTCTGAAATTAAATATTTATTTTTTACATTAAATAAAATTATTAAATAGGTTTTCAAAAAATCTAATGAAAAAAAATAATAATATGCATAAAAACCAAATATTCTTGATATCCTTCAAAATGACGACACGTAATTTCATTTTCGATTTAAAATGCATTTTAGTCTATAGGGAAATTTAAGTTATACTAATTCGACCGTTTTATGAATTTTTGTTTTATACTACTTAAAACCAAATTGAATAAGAAAATAAATTCAAGTTTGGTTCACTTTTTCGCTCACGATGAAAATTATAGCGTCTTGAAATCAGCCGTAGTCAAAATGACGAAGGATGACGTTAATGTACAAAAATAAGGATGACTGTCCAGGGTTAAAAGAAAGTTAAAGAATCCTTACCAATTCACTATTAAATTACAGGCAAAGGAGTACTAAAAATTTGTCCAAATTTTTAAGGGGTTATTCTGAAATTAAATATTTATTTTTACATTAAAAATATTACATTGGTTTCCAAAAAATTTTATTAAAGAAATACTAAAATAAGGTATTAAAAACCTGTAATTTTGATGATAAAAAGGTCATAAAAACGTAAATATTCTAGTTGAAAGAAAGCCAATTTTTAAAAGAAAACTTACCAATTATCTACCTTTTTAAATTTGTTTGAATCCGTCTGGAGTTGCTCTGAAATTAAATATCGCTTTTACAACAAAGAAAAACATTAAACTGGTTTCCAAAAAAAAAAAAATTATTAACAAATAATAATATACATAAAAAATATTCTTTTCAAAAGAAAGCCATATTTAAAAAATACTTACCAATTTATGAATAAACTATACGCTGAGATATAACAAAAATTTTCCAAATTCATCCGGATTGAATATTAGTTTTTTACATAGAATAATAAGAATTTCAATACACTTTCAATTTCAACATATTTTCCTAAATATTCGTAATAACTTTTTTTCTAAACTACCGATAAAGTATTAATAACTTTCATTTAAAAGGTTTAATAAACAAACACCAATATATGTCTCAAAAATCCAAAATATTCCATGCCTTTATATTCCCTTGTTGCATACCTACTTAAAAGATGCAACAGCCCACGCCAACGCCAACTATACAACTGAAGCATGCCAAACAAAACCAAGCAAAGCCAAAACATTCCTACAACAACAAAAACACATGTGCCTTTATTGAAAACAACACCTCATCCAGCCAAAAACCATCAACGAATAACAAACACACACACACACAAGCCACTAAATGAACAAAAATAAAAACAACCCCACGCTCATGTATACACAACAAAACTCAAGTAACATCATCTTTACATTAATCACATTCCACTATGCCAATAAAGATCCCTGTACTATGCATTAGTTCATCGCATCTGCTGACAATTTACTCTAAGAATAATATTCGTAAAGGCACACCAGTTTATGAGCGATGAAACGTTTAACTTAAAATTTGCAAAATTTTCATGAAATGTTATCTACCATTTTTGACGAAAATGTCTATAAATTTAATTACATATGAACTAAAAATATTTCATTGTGTAATTTTTTACCAACAATTATTAACTATAGGAATAGTCAGTAAGAAATTGCTATCCACTTTCAAGTTCATTTTTCGTAAAAAAATATTTTCTCATACAAAAAAATCTTATAGTAAATTGCACTTATTATTTAGAAAATACTTTACATTTCACAAGTAGTTTTATAGCATGACAAACGAATTTTTAACTACCAGTTAAGAAATTTTTTAAGGAAATTTCCATCGTATTTTGTAGGCCAAGAACTAAACGATTGCTACTTAGAATTTGTAAAATTTCCTTTCGAGTAGTTAATTTTCGTTCAAGATACGAAAAATGAACTAAAATTCTGGAAAATTCTTGTAATAAATTATTGTAAAAATCTTCTTAATTTTACGAGACACTTTTTTTTCTGTGAATATATACATGAACTTAGGTTTCAAAAAAGCTGGCTAAAGACCGAGAAGAGTAGATGAGGATCACCTTTTAAGGTTAGACGGGGCTCCGAGAAATATAATCACTTTGATATGGAGCTCAAGCTCACTGGATGACTGTGAAGTTCGCGCAAGAACAAATACTTACATGTTCCAATACCACGGGAGGTCCAAATTTCAAATCGAGATTTTTTGGTATGATCGAGCGGAATGTGTGCTAGGCGACGGCTGGATAGAGAAAGAGGAAGTAGAAAGTTAGCTCGCAGGCTACTTGATCAAAAAGAATAGAAGGACAGAAAGAAACAGAGTTGCCGCTTTGATTATTTTTTTCCTTTAGCCTATTACATCATTTCCCTTTTTATTCTATTATATCTTAAGAGATATTGGAAACTTCATAAGCGATAAATAAATTCCAAAATTATGAGAATATAATTCAATCTATTTCAGTTCAAGTTAGTTTATTTCAAATTCAGTTGTGCTTAATTAAGTAATGTGTGGTAGAAGAAGTACACACAAAAAAATTTTTTTCTGATTCAATCACGAAATTAATTGATCCAATTATTTTTTTAATTGAAATGTCTTCAATCACAGAAATGATAGTATCAATTAAAAAATTAATTGATCCAATTAAATATTTAATTGATACTATTAATTTGTGTGATTGATTTTTATTTCAATTAAAAAATTTGTTGAATCAATTAAATTTTTAATTGAATATTTTTTAAAACTCAATTAAGATTTTAATTGGAAAAATTTTCGTGAAAATTTTTTCTGTGTAGGGTAATATATCTACATATTGAACATCGGATATAATGAGTTATTCCAAAGAAAAATTGAGGAGTCGGGTAAACTCCCAACTCCCAGTATTCCCAGATGATTCAACATTAGCAGGCCCTGAGACGACGAATGTAACGGATGGTTCTCCTTTTGGGCTCAATCACTCTCGGGATGCTCAACCACCAGTCGGTAGAAAAACCTCGCGCATCTCTTCGGATTAGTCACCGTCACTATCATCCCTTGTAGCGGGGTTCGAAAGGGCTCTTACTGTTGCCTAGTTTACACTGCTTCTGCTGCTCTAACCTTGTGTTCCTCTTGTGCTAATCGACAATCTTCCTAATCGCTAAATTGAGTTCCCTGATTCTGGGATGAGTAGGTTTAGCACGACGGAGCTCATAACGCTCGTTTGCGAGTCCCACCACTTTGTTCGGCCAAGTTGGGCCTCATCTGGGCAATTCGACCTGCGGGTATGAAGCGTAGATGGTGTTCCGGAACATCCTCTGAACAACATGAACAAAGGAGGAGGACGTGAGCGGAATGAAGCGGCGATCTGTATTCTCTGAAGTCTTTTCGGTTAGTTTTCTTTTAGTTGATGAACGATCGACATTCAGAGGTTATGAAATCGGAGGGTCGGTCAATGGTGAGAATTATGGGGAAGTGGTCTGATCCGAGTGAAATGAAGGGTTGCCAGGATACGCCATTTATCAGACCCATAATCACCAGAACTTGTAAAACAATATTGGGTGTCAGATGCTGTGGCGGAGAATATTGGTATGCGGGGGATCGCATAGTCTGTTTACCCACTGCAGTTGTCGTTGGCACAGGATCCTGCCACGTACTCAGTATCACTATACTCCCGCAGCGATGTTAAGCCGGAGGAGTTCCGGAAGTGCACCCATTCCAAGCACCGACTCCGAACCATCACAAGCTTACCTTGGAGCCCGTCGCAATTAAATCACAAAAATAATGCATTTTTCGGAACTGGTACAGCAATATTCGGTGTTGGATACTGCGACGGAGAATATTGTTGTGCGAGAGATCTCGGGGATCCTGTAATCTGACGACCCACTGCTGCAGTCGTACCTGCACAGAATTCAAGGATTTTATTACAGGTTGACAGTCTGAGTATATATTAATGCCAAAATTTGTTGGAACATTGCTTCTCAGCCAAATTGTCACCTCTTTTATCTCCAATATTTCGGCTTGAAAAACACTACAGTGATTAGGCAATCTTTTCGCTATATTAAGGTCCAGTTCTGTAGAATATACTCCGAAACCCACTTGTCCATCCACTTTGGAGTCATCGGTGTAGAAATCCACCATGCCTCATCGTTGGGAATTAGAATTTCAAACATTTTGTCGAAAACCGGTTTTGCCAGAGTGTAATGCACTAATTTTGAAACATCTTGCATTATTTTGAGAATCGAACAGTGACTGTGCCTTCTTTCCGACCACAACGATAGCTCGCGCAACCGTACAGTCCCATATTACGTTTCCGTATTTTGTCTGTTTCTAACCACTGTAGAATTTTCTATTTCCATAACGTTTCGATTAAATATTATAATTTGTATTGTAATTTTGATAACGTGTTAAATACGTTTTTTGTTTAAATAATTTGCCTTTCCTATATGTTATTTTTAATTACAGTTGTGTATATTCATATTTTTATTGGCTCTTTGTTATTACTCGTTGTATATTTACTCTCCTTATAATGCGTCGAAATGGTTCTTATTCACGCTTCCTCCTACTCAAACGAACGAACGCATGCTTGCACAGATGTTTGATGTGTGAGCTTTTAATAGTTTTTTTGTTTTCATTTACGTTTTTGTTTATACCACTGCCCCGTCACCTAACAACTACGCCCTCTTCTACATATCGGAAAAACTAAAATGCGCTGCAATGACAGCTACATACCCCGAAGCCGCAATTCATTGAAATCTTTGCTAGTGACATTAGGGAGGAAGTTGTCAGTTGTTATTTGTTTACTTTGTACACATGCTTGCTCTAAGTGTGTATGTGTGTGTGTGGATATAAGTGCTTTGATTATTTACGATAATATCGGTAACACATCTAGAAAAATAATTAATAAAATCATTGTCAGTGAATCTTAACACGGATGGAAACCATATGATAACTAGCTTTGCCAGCCAGCACCTCCAACTCTAGCCACCACCACCTATTGTGAGGGGGCCCGCCGAGCAAACAAAGTCGTCGTCCGTACATGAATGACTCTGTTTCTTTTGTTTTTGTTTATAACATAAAAATTAAAAAGAATTCATTTGTAGGAAAGCATGTTTTCAGTATTGTCGGGTTTGATTGAAAAGTAACTGTTTAACCGGTTCAACAACAACATCAACTACCCACCATAGTCACTGGACGGGCAGTAAGTGGCAACTTCTCACCTTACTTGTTGGTTAGGTTTACTTTAGCAAATGACAACTCACACTGCCAGTGAACTCGAAAAGTTGGTAAGTACTACATAAATAAGAACGAACGGGTGAAAAGTCTTACTACAAAATTCACAAAACTATTCTTTTCAGTTATTTTGCATTATTTTAGTTTGTACTATTTTTCATCAATAAGGCAATGAAAATTTAATTTCGCAAGAAATTAAATTTATGAAATTTAGTGAAAAACAAATAACTATGCAATATAAGGCCAGTTTTCCGTTAGTACTGGATGCAACATTTGTATAGACCATCCAGATCATCGATACTCTGGTGTTCTATCCACAACATCTCACCTTATGCAAATCTCGCCAGTGTTGCTAGGTTTAATTTTTATAGAATGATGTTACTTCGATTCACAATTGCCATTTGTTACGATTAATCTATATATATAAAATTCAATCTATGTTTGTTTATTTGTTTGTTTGTTTGTTTGTATGAACCGAGTTGGCTCCGAAACGGCTGAACCGATTTACTTGAAACTTTCAGAGATCATAGGGGACGTTCATGTGGTGAAAATAGTGTACCTCATTTTTTGACACCTGGTCGCGGAGGGGGACCTCCCCTTTGTCGGACTTTTTGAAAATTTGACCAAAGTTGACCGATTTGCTTGAAATTTTCATTGAAGGTTGGGGTTGGCAACTAGACAAAGATCCGCTACTTTATATTTCGATATTTGGTGGCGGAGGGGGACCTCCCCTTTGTTCGACTTTTTTTAAAGTACAGTGAAAAAACTAAAATTCTCTAAATTATCTGAGATTTAAAGAGAACATGCGGTGAGGTTATGGAATTAATATGGGGTACCTGATGATTTCATATGCGGACGGGGAGGGGGACCTCCCCCTTGCCCTACTTTTTGAAACTTGGAACAAAATTATGCGATTTGCATGAAATTTTCATTGAATGTTGGGGTTGGCATCTAGACAAAAATCCGCTACATTATTTTTGGATATTTGGTCTGGGAGGGGGGCCACCCCTTTGCCCGACTTTTTTTAAAGTACAGTGAAAACAAAACTAAACTCCCCCGACTGAAATTTTACGGAAAAATGGATGAGGTTATGAAATTTATATCAGGTTCCTGATTTTTTAATAAAAATAAAAGGGCATAGGGAGACATCCGCTTCTCTTAAGTACATACAGAGAAACAATTAAACTTTACCGAGTTACTTGAAATTTACAGAGGACTGGGGAGAGATCGTAACCACTGTCAACCGTAATAGTTGATACCTGATTTTGTGATTTTTGGACGGAAGAGAGGCCGCCCCTTTATATATATAATTTGCTTATAATTTGCTTGACATTTTCTGGGACGTTTACAAAAGATACGCTTTTCGACATTTGGTCGGGGAGGAGGTCCTCCTCTAAAACTGCAAAAAATGGCTCTTTTAACCATGTTCCTTAATCTATATCTGTCCATAAAGCTCGGAAAATAATTGTATAATTAGATATAATGCATTTGGACGTCAATTGCCTGTTTCGGTATCAGGCTAACATGAAATATAAAAAAATTTAAGTTTTCTTGAAATTTACAAAGGAAGCGGGGGAAAAGGTTATAAATGAAGAGGCAACCTTCATTGCCCCACACTTGAAGGAAAGTTTCAAGAATTTTCAGGGAAGGTTAGGGTGCTATTCACTACGGTGTTTGTCGATATTGTATCGGGGAAAGTGACGTCCCTTTAAAACAATAGAGCAAAAATTAAACATCTCCGATCTACTTGAAATTTACAGGGGACGTGGGAGGAGGTGATGAAATTTATACATTTTTAAATTAATATATGATTTTTCGATATCTGGTTGGGGAAGGGGAAAATTGAAATAAACTTTGTCGATTTACTTCGATAGAATTTATAGGGACCATTGAGTAGTTGCGAAATTAATATAGGGTACGTGATAGTCCGATATCAGGTCAGAGTGGAGCGAAGGTGGGGAGAGAGTTCCCTTTTGTCGGTTTTTTCTCTTAAATTAAAAGTGGAGGGTTGTCCGTAAATGGGAACTCGGTATATAATTTTATGATTTTTGCACAGGCTTCTTTCTTCCAGACTTCTTATTAGTAAAGAGATGGTTCCCTTTTGTCCGTTTTTTTTTTTTTTTCTTAAGTTGAAAGTAGATGGTTATCCGTAAATGGGAACTCGGTACATAATTTTATGATTTTTGCACAGGCTTCTGCCAGACTTCTTTTTAGTAAAGAACTTACATTTACATGAAATTGACAGCCAACGTAGAGGGTGCATTATTTTCCAACATTTTAGCAAATGTTAATGTGGTAAAATTTTTTACTACTTTTGCCTTTTCCGATTTATTGGATGGGAAACAGTAATTCTTTGTATGTTATTATAATATAATGCTTAATTTTCAGATATGTTGAGGAGAAGGATACCTTTCCTTGACAAACCACACTTAAAATTCACAAGAAATATAGAAGAAGGTACACCCTCTCCCGCCGTATTTGTACCTATAAACGAAAAATCAAGTAGTCCGATTTGTTTAACAAAATTCAAATCTTTTCGAATTGGTTTTCAGCACGAAGGATATAGTTGACTAAGTTAACGCAAAATGTTCCTCCAAATACGCTTCGGAAGGCGCAGCGAAGCGGGCCGGGTTACGCTAGTATATAATAATAATAAATTAAAAATATAAAACTAAACGCATTCAAGTGTCATAAATGCTCGCATTAGCAAATATTTGTTACTATTTAAATAATTTTTGCACTAAAAAAAAATAAATTCCCTTTCTCTCAGTCGCTTTGTTTAAACAGCGGATGCCAGTGTTGTATACATTCTTGATGAAAGGCTACACTGTTTACTTATATGTAGGTCCTCTCGGATTGGTTATTCAGTTTAAAAAGAAATCAGGCCTATAGACTACTGACTATTTGACCTTTGAGAAACAGAAAAGTTTTAAGTTTTTGCTGGAGATTTTTTCCTAGCAAATAATTAGCAGCTGGTCTTTGATTGTTTCAAAAGCTGTAAAGTACACGCACAGAAAAAACATATTTGGACATGGTTGCCGTATCCATTTAATGCTTATCTAGAGTATGTAATTGTCGCGAAAACCATGTATTTGGTCATTGTAAAAATAATTTTCGAGCGGAGAAAATTATATGTTGGCAATAAGCATTTAAATGGTTCTCAAATGCGGCAAACATGTTCTATTATTTAAATGATAGAATTTGAGACCATTACATGGTCGGGAAAATCATGTACCTGACCATTCATTTTTTTTACTTTTTTGCAGAGAAAAAAGTATTTTTATAGGTTACATATAGACATGTCTAGAACCATTACATGACCATAAAGACCATGTACATTGTTTTCGTGACCATTTGATTTGAATTTTTTGTTTGCAGCTAAAATAATTTTATAAAAACATTGAGCAGGTAGACACGATTTTCATTTTACGCGTCAGTCGTGTGTTGATTGTTTCTTGGAATGGACGGACAATACGGAATTATTGTGTTTTGTGTTAATTTATTTATTCAGAAGTGGCACGTGGTTTTATGTGAACACAAAAAAGGAAAGTGTAATTGAAAAAAATTTACCTGATTTTTGTTATGCATTTTGCTTATGGAATAATTTATTTTTATTTGCAGTTACATGACGCCTGCGTTTGTACATTTGATGGGCACGACGTAAATATGGAATGATTACATATTGTTGAAATTGAACCAAAATAGAGTGTGTAAAAATATATTATGTTTGCTTGAACGGCATTATAAATACAAATAAACAATGAATTAATTTATAAATAAATAAAGTTAATTTTGTGTTTTCTTTTCTCAAGTGGCGTCCTTTTTTCGACCAAGAATTTTTTTTTTCATAAAGATCAAAACATTTTAGGTTGTGACCATGTTCTTTTAACTGAAAGAAAAACATTTTTGACGAATACCATAACATTTTAGATCGTGACCATTGTCTTTTAATGGAAACAAAATTCTTTTATCAATATAATAACATTTTAGATGAGGACAATTTTATTTTTCTTAGAACCATGTTCACTGACCCAACATGGTTGCAGGTGAAAATGTTACATGGTCGCCGCAAAAATGGCTCCTATCGTATTATTTTGCTCTTCGAATATGATTGTTACAATCATGTTTCTTCTCTGCGTAAATTGGTACAGGAAGGAGTTCATATAGATTTCTGCTAATTTTAACAAATAGCGTAATATAGTCTTACTACCAATTTTTCATATCCGAAACGAACGCTTTAGTTTGACAAAAATGCCCAAACAGCTGATTTTCGTTTATAACATAAATCCAGCTGTCTTGAGCATCTTAGTCGAACGAAAGCATTCGTTTCGGATATGAGAAATTGACTGTTGGTGTCTTGTTACTTTTTATACCCTCCACCATAGGATGGGGGGTATATTAACTTTGTCATTCCGTTTGTAACACATCGAAATATTGATCTAAGACCCCATAAAGTATATATATTCTGGGTCGTGGTGAAATTCTGAGTCGATCTGAGCATGTCCGTCCGTCTGTTGAAATCACGTTAACTTCCGAAAAAAGCTATCGACTTGAAACTTGGCTTGCGGAGCCTCTAAGAGAAGAAAATTTCATCCGATTTGATACATGGTGTTAGTATATGGTCTCTAACAACCATGCAAAAATTGGTCCACATCGGTCCATAATTATATATAGGCCCCATATAAACCGATTCCCTGATATGACCTCCGGAGCCTCATGGATGAGCAAAATTCATCCGATTCGGTTGAAATTCGGTACGTGGTGTTAGTATATGGTCTCTAACAACCATGCAAAAATTGGTCCACATCGGTCCATAATTATATATAGCCCTCATATAACACGATCCCCAGATTTGGCTTGCGGAGCTCTAAGAGAAGAATATTTCATCCGATCCGGCTGAAATTTGATTTCTATAGAAAATTTTGTCAAAATTTTATTACTATAGAAAATTTTGTCGAAATTTTATTACTATAGAAAATTTTGTCAACATTTTATTATGTTTCTTGATAGTTTTACCTAATTATCCCTTTCACTACCAAAATAAACCTAATGTTAAAAAATTTTCAACAATTTTAAAAATTCAACAATTTTTTTTATACCCTCCATCATAGGATGGGGGTATATTAACTTTGTCATTCCGTTTGTAACACATCGAAATATTGCTCTAAGACCCCATAAAGTATATATATTCTGGGTCGTGGTGAAATTCTGAGTCGATCTAAGCATGTCCGTCCGTCCGTTCGTCCGTCCGTCCGTCCGTCCGTCCGTCCGTCTGTTGAAATCACGCTAACTTCCGAACGAAACAAGCTATCGACTTGAAACTTGGCACAAGTAGTTGTTATCGATATAGGTCGGATGGTATTGAAAATGGGCCATATCGGTCCACTTTTACGTATAGCCCCCATATAAAGGGACCCTCAGATTTGGCTTGTGGAGCCTCTAACAGAAGCATATTTCATCCGATCCGGCTGAAATTTGGTACACGGTGTTGGTATATGGTCTCTAACAATCATGCAAAAATTGGACCACATCTGTCCATAATTATATATAGCCCCCATATAAACCGATCCCCAGATTTGGCTTACGGAGCCTCAAAGAGAAGCAAATTTCATCCGATCCGGCTGAAATTCGGTACATGATGTTGGTATATGGTCTCTAACAACCATGCAAAAATTGGTCCACATCGGTCCATAATTATATATAGCCCCCATATAAACCGATCTCCAGATTTGGCTTGCGCAGCCTCAAAGAGAAGCAAATTGCATCCGATCCGGCTGAAATTTGGTACATGGTGTAGGTATATGATCTCTAACAACCGTGCAAAAATTGGTCCACATCGGTCTATAATTATATAAAGCGCCCATATAAACCGATCCCCAGATTTGATCTCCGGAGCCTCTTGGAGAAGCAAATTTCATCCGATCCGCCTGAAATTTGGTACATGGTGTAGGTATATGGTCTCTAACAACCATGCAAAAATTGGTCCACATCGGTTCATAATTATATATAGCCCCCATATAAACCGATCCCCAGATTTGGCTTGCGAAGTCTCCAAGAGAAGCAAATTTCATCCAATCCGGTTGTAATTTGGAACATGGTGTTAGTATATGATCTTTAACAAGCGTGCCAGAATTGGTCCATATCGGTCCATAATTATATATAGCCCCCATATAAAACGTTCTCCAGATTTGACCTCCGGAGCCTCTTGGAGGAGCAAAATTCATCCGATCCGGTTCAACTTAGGAACGTGGTGTTAGTATATGGTCGCTAACAACCATACCAAAATTGGTCCAATCACACAAAAATTGGTCCATATCGGTTCATAATCATGGTTGTCACTAGAGCCAAAAATAGTCTACCAAAATTTTATTTCTATAGAACATTTTGTCAAAATTTTATTTCTATAGAAAATTTTGTCAAAATTTTATTTCTAGAGAAAATTTTGTTAAAATTTTATTCGGTTCATAATAAAATTTTCATCATTGTCAAAATTTTATTTCTATAGAAAATTTTGTTTAAATTTTATTCGGTTCATAATCATGGTTGCCATTCTAGCCAAAAATAATCTACCAAGATTTTATTTCTATAGAAAATTTTGTCAAAAGTTTATTTCTATAGAAAATTTTGTGAAAATTTTATTTCAGTAGAAAATTTTGTCAAAATTTTATGTCTACTTTGTCAAACTGAATTATATACGTATTGGATCGATCTTTTTTGATTTAATATATACCACGTATGGACTTACATACAGTTTAGAAGATGGTGTTAGGAGGTTTTAAGATACCTTGCCATCGGCAAGCGTTACCGCAACTTAAGTAATTCGATTGTGGATGGCAGTGTTTAGAAGAAGTTTCTACGCAATCCATGATGGAGGGTACATAAGCTTCGGCCTGGCCGAACTTACGGCCGTATATACTTGTTTTTAATTGAAACAAAACTAAATCACAAAAATTAATAGTATCAATTAGTTTATAATTGATACTATCATTTCTGTGATTGAAGACATTTCAATTAATAATTAATTGGATCAATTAATTTCGTGATTGAAGACAAAAAATATTTTTGTTTGTGTGTATAAAATTGTAATTTTGAGGACCTACCTCAATTAGTTCAAGAGCACTATAAGTTTGTTCTGAGAACTTGAATTGTGACCAAATGGTCACAAACGCTATTTACCTATTATATCTAACGAAGTGTGAGAAAAAAAAAACAGAATCCGGAAAAATATAGCCGATATAAAGGGTGATTTGTTAAGAGCTTGATAACTTTTTAAAAAAAAAAAACGCATAAAATTTGCAAAATCTCATCGGTTCTTTATTTGAAACGTTAGATTAGTCCATGACATTTACTTTTTGAAGATAATTTCATTTAAATGTTGACCGCGGCTGCGTCTTAGGTGGTCCATTCGGAAAGTCCAATTTTGGGCAACTTTTTCGAGCATTTCGGCCGGAATAGCCCGAATTTCTTCGGAAATGTTGTCTTCCAAAGCTGGAATAGTTGCTGGCTTATTTCTGTAGACTTTAGACTTGACGTAGCCCCACAAAAAATAGTCTAAAGGCGTCAAATCGCATGATCTTGGTGGCCAACTTACCGGTCCATTTCTTGAGATGAATTGTTCTCCGAAGTTTTCCCTCAAAATGGCCATAGAATCGCGAGCTGTGTGGCATGTAGCGCCATCTTGTTGAAACCACATGTCAACCAAGTTCAGTTCTTCCATTTTTGGCAACAAAAAGTTTGTTAGCATCGAACGATAGCGATCGCCATTCACCGTAACGTTGCGTCCAACAGCATCTTTGCAAAAATACGGTCCAATGATTCCACCAGCGTACAAACCACACCAAACAGTGCATTTTTCGGGATGCATGGGCAGTTCTTGAATGGCTTCTGGTTGCTCTTCACTCCAAATGCGGCAATTTTGCTTATTTACGTAGCCATTCAACCAGACATGAGCCTCATCGCTGAACAAAATTTGTCGATAAAAAAGCGGATTTTCTGCCAACTTTTCTAGGGCCCATTCACTGAAAATTCGACGTTGTGGCTCGTTAGTAAGTCTATTCATGATGAAATGTCAAAGCATACTGAGCATCTTTCTCTTTGACACCATGTCTGAAATCCCACGTGATCTGTCAAATACTAATGCATGAAAATCCTAACCTCAAAAGAATCACCCTTTAGTTCCTATACGAATGTCTTTTTACTAGAGACATACAGTAGAAAAATAGACTCAAAATTCCATATTTTATCCATAAAGCCGCTACTTTAAAATAACATCAAGAAAGAAATCGAAACTAAATGGGGAAATAGAGTTTGTTGTCGTTTTGGAATGTCCTCCTAAATGGATATCGGTAGTCAAAGGGTTAATGGCTCTTGTGAATGTAGGAAACGTCGCTTTATCGAAATGCAATTTGTCAACATTGGTACACCCAGAGAAGGAATATTATCACCTCAACCATGTTTCAAGAGCAAAATGTTATTTTTGAATGGTGACCATGTAACATGTTTATGGCAACCATGTTATTTTCTCGGATATTATGTGTCTGATTTCTGCAAGCATATTATTTTTGGCGTGAAAACAACATTTTTGCCATAAACATGTTACATGGTCATCATCCAAAAATAACATTTTGCTCTTGAAATATGGTTGAGGTGATCATATTCCTTCTCTGCGTGTAGAATTTTTACTGCACAAAAATATTACCAAAAATTTTTTAATTGAAAATTTAATTGATTCCAAAAAATTTTTAATGAAAACAAAAATCAATCTCAAAAATTAATAGTGTTAATTAATTTTTTAATTGGATGAATTAATTTTTTAATTTACGTTTGTGATTGATACTATAATTTCTGTGATTGAAGAACTTTCAACTAAAAATTGATTGGATCAATTAATTTCGGGATCGTGATGAGATATTCTGAATAAAAAACCAGTGCTGCGATGTTCTAGATAGCTCATACAAATGTCGCTACCCGTCACGATATTCCTTCGCGAATTTTGGGCTTTCCATAAGTAGTAAATGAGATAAAAAATTCTATATCAATGAAATACACTATTCTAATATGTTTGAAAATAGTTCATCTATCAGAAAAAAATCTGATTCAATCACAATATTAATTGATCCAATTATTTTTTTTAATTGAAATGTCTTCAATCACGAAAATTATAGTATCAATCACAGTTTTAATAGAGCATAAAAAATACTTGATTAACAAACTAATGGATTTCATTAAAAAATATCAATTAATTTATTAATTGAGTCAATTAAAAATTTAATTGATGTTATTCAATTAATTTTTTAATAAAAAACTGACTTAGTATTTTTAGTTTGATTAAATAATTGATTGTTGCAACTACATTTTTAATCAAAAAATACAAAAAAAATCCATAATTATTTTTTAACTGACTTAGTCTTTCGAATTTTATTAAAAAGTTAATTGCGTGAACTAATTTTTCAATTAAAAGTTTTCAAGTATATACTTAATTGATTTAGTGTTCTAGTTAATTTTTTATTTAAAAAGTTTTTTTTGCTTCAATCAACTTTTTAATTGGAAATATTTTGGTGATACTTTTTTCTGTATAATTAAATTGTATTCATAAGTTTCTGAAATAAGTAAATTTCCCCAAACTCTGTCTGTCTTGAACTTCATATTGCACTAACAATATTATAACAATTTTTAACTCCATTTTTTCCTTCAAAATATGACATTTCCTTGAACAACAGAAAAAAATATTTTGAAAAAATTTTCTTCAATTTGTCAAAAATTATAAACTTATTTGTGTCATGTTCCAATTAGTAAAAACATTTAGTTAAAATTTTCTAAAAAACCCTACATTTTTGCAAAGTGGATTCACTTTGTTTCTGGGTGTAAATGATTTTGTTATGGTTTTTTCTTCCTATTCTGCAATGGTTGGCTACTTCAATTCATCCATACCTTCCAGTTCAACCCATTGGTAAAGCAAAAAACAGTGAATAATTAATTAGTAATTTAGTCAATAATATTATACTTATACACATGAAAGAATGTTAGTTAATTAACATTTTTTGATGTCCAATAAGTATCACACAGGACATTGGTGAGTTTACTGCTATTAAACAAACTTGAGAACATGTAAGAAGAAGAAGATAAATTCAACATTCTTACCCGATAACAAATATGGTGGACATAAGTTTGTTTCTTTCAAGGATCTATCAGTTTGCTCCTTGATACTTAGATTTGACTTAATTTATTTTTTTTTTAATATTCTAAAGCTTTTCACACATACACCCATAGAAAAAATATTACCATACGGGCTCAAATCGATACCGTACGTTATTGATGCCGAATGGTACAGGCGGTATGCAAAGCATGAACGTACCATTCGGTATTATGAAAGTACCAATATGGTATTGAAAATAATACCTAAGCGGTACTATTATTTATACCATAAAGGTATTGTGTAACATACAAAAACCTCATCGTTTCTCCATACAAAAACCTCATCATTTTCTCCCAATTCAGCTCCATGTCGCAATTCAGGCACTGCATCCCTCAAGTAATTTCTCCATGCAAAGTTTTTCTCCCAATTCAGCTCCATGTCGTAATTCAGGCACTGCATCCCTCAAGATCCGTCGAACGGAACGGACGTGTTTTTTAATAGCGGATAAAATCATCGTAATAAGTACCTACTACGAATTTCAAGTGTGGTGGGATATTAGGCCACCATGCAGAGAAATTCAAAGACATCCACTGGGTTGCTAACTTCAGGGCCCAGTGGACGGGTATCGACTGGAGTTTGGGCAATGACCAAGAGTTAGGCCCAATTAGTCGACCTGTAGACGGGTCGACAGGTGGCGACAATTTGACAAGTCGAACCTTTTCCAAGGTAACGGCATCAAAAGGAGGTAATCCCACACGAAAGATATTCAAGGAACGCAGAAATGCTTTGTTTATCCTAAAGAAATTAGGATCAGTCGACCCACGCACGTTGTCGGCTAAACAAAGCGATTCCTTAAAATGGGCTCAAGGAATTCTTGAGGCTGGAAAAAGGGAACGATCACCGGATGAGCTGCCATCCTCCAAAAGGGATCAACGATCATTTGCCTCAGTTGCTAAAGACAGCCTTGTGATGGCTATCATAAATAAAGGAGCATTGGACGGCATGGTTCCAAAGCAAAAATGGGGGGAAATTGAGAATGCTTTGTCTGGCGTCTACTCACAGGTGCTGGAAAAGTTTCCCGGCCCAGATCCTCGACACAAAGAGGCTGGTTGGTATCAAGGACGATTTAAGCTAGTCGCATTTGAGGACCAGAGGTCTATAGAATGTTTTAAAGCTGCTCTGATACTAATTGGTGAAGTTTGGGAAGGAGCTGCTCTAGAGTTAGTCGAGAAGAAAGACATACCGGCTAGACCAAGAGCACATGCGTGGATACCTGCAAACCCTCCTGACCCTGAATCTATTTTAAATAGACTGAAACAATGCAATCCAGATCTTCCAACAGCTGATTGGAAGGTTGGCCGTTTGGATGAAGTGGATGGGCCAAGACGGCATGCAGTGTTTATATTGAACACTCAGTCTTTGCCACATCTAGCAAAGTCTCAGGGCCGTGTATGTTATGGCTTTCATTATATCCAAATGAAGGTGTATAAAAACGATCAGCTAAAGGATCCAGAAATGGACAAGCATCTGTCTGAATCAGAAGTAAGCGGATCCTCTTGCGAAGTCGAGGGAGATACCAAAGTTGAAGACATGGATAGATACCGTATGCGTGAGGAGGCTTCTACTGCCTCAGAACTCACCAAAGTTGAACCCATGGTTATTGCGAGAGTCACCGATATCTCTGAAGAGGACATTCTTGATGACTCGATTGAAGCGGCTGATGTGACGGTTGAAAATCTCGATGGTCCTACGGATCCTCCAGATAAATCTTCATCATTGTAAGGCTGCATGTGCTGCCTTAAAAGTTCTCCTGATGAAAGGGGACATAGATATAGTTCTTATTCAAGAACCATATGTTTATAAAAACAAAATATGTGAATTAAGTACTCCGGGGTTCAAACTATTGCAGTATACTGGTAATGATGTAAATCGAGCCTGTATAATTGCTAAAAACGAGCTCAACTTGTTTCTGCTTCCTTCAATGTGCAATACAGACACTGTCGTTGCAAGTTTAGAAATAGCCAAATGCAAATATTGGGTATCTTCGGTCTACATGGGACATGACAGGGAGATGCCTCCATATGCCGTTAAGACCTTAGTGGAGGAGTCACTGAAAACAAAGACGAAACTCATTATGGGATGCGATGCGAATGCACATCATAGTATATGGGGAAGTAGTGATACTAATGCAAGGGGAGAGTCGCTAATAGAGTTTATTTTGCGTACTAATCTGGTAGTTTGCAACAAGGGAGATGTCCCAACCTTTGTCACTAAAACCAGGCAAGAGGTTTTGGACATCACCTTGGCCTCGCAAGAACTGAATGAAATGATATCTGAGTGGCAGGTTTTAAGTGAACACAGCTTCTCAGATCATCGCTACATCAGTTTCAAATTTGATGTTCATACCACCAAGACCATATTTCCGCCAAATGTTAGAAAAGCTGACTGGAATAGGTATAGGGAATCGTTCAATATGATGATACCGGAAATACCAGAGACAAATATGAGCACTGTGCAAGTTATCGAACACGCAGTGGAGAGGATTACTAAGGCCTTCAACATTTTACTGAAAGCTGCATGCCCTAAAGGGAAGCCAAGGGGGAAAAATCGACCACCATGGTGGTCTACGGAGTTAGGTAATATGAGGAAATCGTGCAGGAAGCTCTTTAACAAAGCAAAGTCCACCAGAGCTCCTGTGGATTGGGACGCTTACAAGAAGAATCTGAGAGGATACAAGCGAGAACTGAGAAAGGCTCAGCATAACTCTTGGGATGATTACTGCAGCAGCACTGAGAATACGTCCGAGGCTTCCAGACTACGGAAGGTGCTAGCATCCACGAGCTCCGCTCCAGGTTTCATTAAAACATCGGAGGGCAATTGGACAACGTCCAGTGAGGAGATGCTGGAGGTACTATTGGACACACATTTTCCCGGAAATCAGACGGTTGAACCATGCACTGGCGGTGCCACAGTGGCTCAGCGGTCGTTTCCTATCGGGGAAATTGTATCAGAATCTAGAATAAAATGGGCGTTAAATAGCTGTGGATCATTCAAATCCCCCGGACCTGATGGAATTACTCCGGCGGAGTTAAAAGCGGTGGCTGACAGAATTATCCCCTGGTTGTCGGCGATATATATAGGATGTATCAACTTAGCATATATTCCACGAAAGTGGAGAGAATCAAAAGTCGTTTTCATACCTAAAGCGGGAAAAGCCTCTCACTCGAGTGCGAAGGATTTCCGACCAATCAGCTTATCATCATTCGTACTTAAGACTCTGGAGAGGATGATAGATATTTATCTTAGAACTAGCGTCGATTCAAGTTTGCTCTCGAAACGACAACATGCATACTCGAAAGGCAGGTCTACTGAGACCGCATTACATGAACTAGTCAGCTTTATTGAAAGCTCACTATCTGTCAAAGAATACACAATCGTGGCATTTCTAGACATCGAAGGGGCGTTCAATAACGTCCATCCGAGCTCGATATTAAATGGACTGACAACTCTGAATGTTGATCCAGGTATACTTAGGCTGTTAGACGAACTTCTAAGGAAGAGACGCATTTCAGCCACACTAGGACAAGCAAACATACAAAGGTATGTGAACAGAGGCACTCCTCAAGGAGGAGTTCTATCACCTCTTCTTTGGAATGTTGCTATAAACGACCTTCTGGTTTCCCTAGAAAAAGAAAGGATATAAGTGGTGGCATACGCAGATGATGTGGCGCTAGCAGTCAGGGGAAAATTCCCATCAACAGTTAGAGATATTATACAGAGAGCCCTTCGGATGACTGAGAAATGGGCGAAAGATAATGGTCTTGGGGTAAATCCTGCAAAGACAGAAATAGTCATGTACTGCAAAGATCGCAAAACTCCCACGGTTAGGCCCATTTCCTTAGGGGGTATTGAAATTCCCTTTAGGGAGTGTGCAAAATACCTTGGCGTTATTTTGGACAGGAAGCTGAACTTTAAGCTTAATATTGAAGAAAGGGCGAGGAAAGCAACGGTAGCTTTATACTCGTGCAAAAAGGCAATAGGGAAAAAGTGGGGACTAAAACCAAAAATTGTACATTGGCTATACACGGCAGTGGTTAGACCTATAATGCTATATGGTGTTGTTGTCTGGTGGCTGGCACTTCACCAGCCGACAAGTTTAGACAAAGTTCAGCGTATGGCGTGCTTGTGTATCTCAGGTGCATTCAGCAAGACAGGAACAAACTCCCTTAATGTCATACTGCATCTATTGCCTTTAGACATTTTGGCCAAACAGTCAGCTGCAACAACGGCTGTGCGGTTGCGCGAGCTATCGCTGTGGTCGGAAAAAAGTTACGGTCACAGTTCGGTCCTCAAAATAATGCCAGATGTGCCTACCGTAGTGGATTACACTTTGGCGAGTCCACTTTTCGACAAAAAGTTTGAGACTCTAATTCCCAACAGTGAGGCATGGTGTACACGGACCCCGGGGAATAAAAGATATATAGATTTCTACACTGATGGCTCCAAATTGGATGGCCAGGTGGGTTTCGGAGTATATTCTAAAGATCTGGAACTTCGAATAGCGAAAAGATTACCTGATCACTGTAGTGTTTTTCAGGCTGAAATATTAGCAAAAAATCCTTGGACTCTGTGTTCCTCAACTCGAAAACGGCCATCGACTGCCGCAAATCTCTCAATGAGATGGCTGAGTAGCACAATATTCACCTATTATGGGTGCCTGGCCACAGGATCATACCGGGGAACTGCGAAGCAGATGAGCTAGCAAGGCTAGGAACTACCTTACATATTCCAGGGGAACTAGAATCTGTTGGTGTGCCTCTGGCTACCTGCAAGCTCTTACTGCGTGAGAAGGCTGTCATGATGGCAAATGTTCGATGGGAGAATTGTAAGGGTTGTAACGACACCAAGCAAATATGGGCTCATTTAAACTTAAACCGCACACTAGAGATGCTAGTGTTCTCGAGACGCCAGATATTACTCCTGATATCTGCTATAACGGGTCGCTGCCTGATAGGCGAATTTGCAAAAACTATTGGTGCGAAGTATAATGACTATTGTCATTATATTTATACTTACCTGTGCTTTATACTGAATTAATTTAATTTTCGTCATCTTATTCCAAACTCTTGTTATATACTAGCCGCATGAAAAAAATAAACTACCAAGGCGACCAATTACAATTGGTCGCAACGTCTACATATCATGTGTTACGGCGTTGTGATAGTTAATACAATAATACCGGATGTAAATGATTTGATACAAAGTGGTATCAAAATTAAAAGGTAGCCTGAATCAATTTATTAATACCAAACGGTAATGGCCACATACCGCCTTTTTTCTACCAGGGTATAGAAAAATTATGGAAAATGTTAACATTTATATTAGAACTTTCACTCAGGAGTAAACTGTAATTTCATACATTTCTAATACAAATAGATGTTTGTACCCAACTGGTTATCAAAAAACGTATTCTATTTACAGAGGTAATCTCAAATTTCATCAAGTATTTATAGGGGTTTTAGGGTATTAATAATTTGTGCGTTTTCCATTGACTTGAATTTTGCAACTTCAGAGCCACAAATGTATGATTCGAACGGCTCACGTTCTACAATTAATTTAACGTCTACCAATTTTCCATATTTTTCTATTGATAAAAAAAAAACAAATATATCAATATTTTGGGTGTGTCTTTAAAATTTTGTAAGAAAAGACACCCTACATTGTATGCACGCACTGAGCACTGTATGTTGACGACCATCAAAAGAGCGGATGTTAAATTCTTCTGCGCTCATTTACACCAAAGCATTCGATTCGTTGCCAGCCATTAACATACCACATAGCCGTGAGCCGTGCCTCTTGTAAAATGCAATTGTGTGTTGGTAGTGGTGGGTGGGGAATACAAATGATGTGAGGTATGTTTATAACATGAGGAGTTTATTCCGTGTATAATTTACAATTTCATTTTAATAGCTATAGATATGGATCATCGTTTCCTGATTAGAAAAAAACTGCATATTTTTTGGCTTATATTTAGTGAAGTTCTATTAAGTTTTCATTTAAGAATAATTCAATAGAGAGAGAGGACTGGGAAGTCTTGTAGATTAGTGGTAGACCAAAAAAAAGGTATGAACCTAGAAAGCAATTAGGTCAATGTTCGCATATACAAATTGCCACATAAGAATTTTGCAACAACCGTTGAACGGCCAATGGCATAAGTAGGACCATGATGGACTTTACGAGTATAACTCTAGAGATGCAAATCAAACTCCTCGCTCTCATGGCAGACTAAAGATAATAGGGAAATGGTACATGACGAACCATTATACTCAATAGGGGAACATTTGACGGGATGCAAAACTAATCCATGTGCGTATACGAGTACTCTGGGCTACGTGCCTACGTTGGAGCCCTCCAGCATTTAAATATGAATAAATCTTTTGTTTCCCGTGCCATTTCTCGTTACCAAAAAATGGATGGCAAAATAAGGTAACGACATCAGAAATGCTCCCAAAAATTTGAGCCAGATTTGATCGAAATTCACACCGTAGTAGTAGAAAACTTTCTCGTGAACTAAATATATCGTGAGAACGGATGCAATACATATTGAGAATTGAATTCCAAAATGTGCAAGAGCTCATCGATGCACAAAAAAAGTTAGACTGAATTTATAAACCGTATGGTCAAAATAAAAGATCTGGGCATACAAACAATTCTTCGACAGAGCATGGACATTCTAATAGGAATCAACACCACCGCACTCAGCACGCGTCAGCCAAGAATGTCTTGAAAACGAGGTTCCTCGCATCATTTCTACCGCATAATGGTCACCAAAATCTTCGGACCACAATCCGTTGGACTTTTAGGGACATTGTGGAGAGTAAGATTGGCCTAAAAATATCAAAGTATCAATTATCTCAAGATGGCGTTACGCCGGGATTGGCCAAAATTGCGCAAGCCACTTTCTTACAGCGTGTGATATCCTTGTTGTCCGTCATCCATAATTCCGTCAAATATATTGAATTTTAAAGAATAAAAATTTTGTTTTTGTAGAACTGACACTACCTATTTTATTTTACAAAGTTTATGCGGGACAGTAATTGAATTTTAATCGCTCTATTATCAGCATCTCTGTTAAATGTTTAATAGTTTTATAGTTTAGTTGCATGAACACATGTTGATGGTTTGAATACCGAATTTAAAATCCATTGTCGATGGTATAAAAATGTCACCCCCACTTCTAAATGGGATTCCAGAAGGTATTGTTTTTTTAATTCATAACCCCACTCACCAAGTTCGCGGCATTATGCATTAGTTTGCTCTCCTATAATGTAGGGTTATTAAAGTAGAGGCAGACCACCGAAGGAAAGTGCAAGGTACGAATTGTTCATGACTTGCTGGTGTTTAGAGCCCATGAGACACATGCGAGGATAAAAACAAACTCCAAATGTTTTGGTTCTTTGTTCACAACGACATAGGCCTCCTCCTCCTACAATAGTGCCACAACCGTTGCCATTACCATTGTGATTTTCCCCTTTGTCCGTTTTTATTTTTTGGTAACAAGACCGCAATGCATTCGATGTGATGACGCATACTTTTGTTTTCCACATTTGGGGGGTTTCAGTGCAACAACGGGATCACACAACAAGACCGAATGTCGGAAGAGTTATTTATTAGTTCTTGTCAGATTCTTTGAGTAAATTAAATTTTTTTAAATGTCCAAAGACAACGACGTATGTTGAAATTTAATTTTGAGACCAGAAATGACAAGGGAGCTGTATCGTGGCTGTGTGGCTTATTAAAATAGATGGGGTTAGTCTTAAAATTCTGCATGTGAGGAAATCGGAGACGACTGTTTGGAAAAGGATTCATAATGGCAATGATTCATACTTCTACGAAATGGTAAGAATCTACGAGGGATGTCACAAAATTAGTGGATGAACAAATAGTTGGATGAAACGTGCACTACACACTGAGAAGAAATATGATCACCTCACCACCAGAAAACCAAATTTTTGCGGTAAAAATCCAAAACTAACATATTGCTCTTGAAACATATTTGAGGTGTTATTCATAACTGGTATTTTTTGCGGATAATGGTAGGAAAATGTTTTACGCACCTAACAGTGTGTCCACCCGTGTGACGGACTCCAATTGGCTACCGGCTAAAAACCCATCCCTCTTCCCTCGGGGTATGATTACAACCGCGGAACCGATTTCGCATTACTTCGAGGTGGATCCCACGTGGTCCGTGACCATTTCCTTCTAATCCGCGTCTAGAGTCAAGCTACACATGTCGACGTGTCCATGTCAACCTTTTCCTGCGGAGAATATGTCCTTCAAATCGCCCTACGGCATCCCAGTTCCTCTCACTCTGTACCATCTTCTAGATTATATTTCTCAGAGAGACATGTCCAATTTTATCTTCTAGCGCTGTCCGTCTTTCTGCCCACCAGGTACATCTAAATAATGTATGTTCGGCATCATACGCGACCTCTTCTTTCTAGTAAATACAGTTCTCTGTGCTGCCCATACCCATGCAGATACTTTCGAAAGTATTAGAGAGCATTTTAGTCATTTAATACTTTACTTCCCCATATCGTCTCTCTCGCCAAAACTCTATATAAGTTGTAAGTCGGTGTGACCATATGTCCTTTGCCCCGATCCTCCATCTATATCTGGTCTCTTGTTGAATGGTCGGTATCAAGTCCGTCCCTTCTTTATGTTTAGCCCCGAAAACCTTTTGCCTTCCGTCGGATGGAGGTCTATTGGGATCGTTCCAGCTATCACTAATGCGGCTTCCCCCGATACCGTGCAGTATGCTGAAGTAATTTTCAGAGCTAACATTCTCTATACTGAAAGCAGTCCGTTCGTCTCTGTAGGGTCGACACCCAGATCTCTCTATCATCTCCATGAGTATCCTTCTTCCGCTTAGAAGGGGCCTCCTATGTTTTCCACAAGCCTGCTCAGTCGAGACGTTATCGTAGCAGCTTTTTCCGTTGCGTACCCAATCTGGTTGGGGTACGTTAGTTTCAAGTCCGCCCTTAGTCCCAAGTACTTGATTGACTGCTTTGTTGGGATTACCATGTCATCTATGTGCATCACTATTTCTAGAGGGAGATGCCGCCTCGTTATGTCTTATTGTAAGTAATGCCTGTCTAACCAGTACTTCGGGCGTACCATAGTTTGGCGAGACTCTTCAGTATTTCTCGCTGTTATCACAGCGGATATGTCATCAGCGTAGCCAACAAGAAATATATCATCTGGCATGGGTATCTTCCCCCTATCTCTTCGTATGTTGCGTTTCAGAGATCTGATCCAAGGATTGAACCTTGTGCGGCACCTGACGTTACCTCCAGTATTCTCAGTAAGGCAAATCTGGTGATCGGTTTATATGGGGGATATATGTAATTAAAGACCGATATGAACGAAAGCATTCATTTCGGATACGAGAAATTGGCTGTAAAAGCGATATTAAAACCGTGAGGGTGATTGATATCAGTGAGCGTAAATTCTCTCGTAAACGTGAATTATCGCCATTTTAGCTTACAACCATGCGTTGACTAAACTACAAGAGTAACTTAACCAAAAGAGGAAACATTAGTTTGCCAAATTTATTTGGGTAAAGCCCTGTAGACTGCAAGATGATGGGATGGACGGCCGGAATAACCACATTCCTCTTCAGAAGAAGAAACCAACATTAACAAACAAAACAAGTGAGCGTATATCGTCAGTGTGAATATTTTTTTGAGCTTGATTTTGAAGATATTTTACGCACACCCATAGAAAACATCATGAACGGCGTGTTCATTTCAAAACATTTCGTTCATTGAATCAACACACATGTGTTGTCAAACTGGGAACAGACGGGGTTAATCTGACAACGTAAAAATGACACCGTGCGTTGTCAAAACAACAACCAGCGTTCATGATCTGAAAACGTAATGGTTACAAATTTCTAAATAAACAAAAAAAATCCGCTACCGTGGCTCGAACCAGTGCTGTCTGCACCATACGCGTCGCCTTAGCACATTGCACCACCGGCGGAGTTGCCCTAACAGCGTCTAACGATTATTTTACGACTTTTCATAGCCAATTAAAAAGGAACGCCATTCATGTAATCGTGAACGCCCCTGGACGAAATCACGAATATTCCGTTTTGATTTTTTGTGAACGTTTCCGTTTCATTTTGTCACCGTCCGTTCACGATTGTGGAACACAAATTTTTCTATTAGGGAACGCACATTCTCGAAAACATTCCACACACGACATATATTGTTTCAGTCCCATTCACGTGATTTACACATTTCACGAAATTTTCCTGTCACGCGCACATTTCCAACAGAAATATACATACATCAGATCTTTACAGTGTGATCAATACATATTCACAATATGAAATATTGCAATTGTTAACCAAGAAAGAAGTCGAATTCAAAGAAAATTCTTTAATTTGTATTCTTCACACTTACATTATGCAGATATCGATATTTACTACTAATTTACAAACATCACATTTTGGTATTTTCACCAAAAACAACAATGTTGTGATGAAACTACAGCATGCTTTATAAGATTAGTATTATGGTGGGGTGGGGAGGGGAAGGAGTAGAATATTATACGTAATTGCGGATGTGCATGCAGTCGACGTAGTCAACGCACATATGTTGTTAAAATGCACCCGGCATAGCAATATTGCTGCTCGATAGCCGACAAACTGACATGAACAAAAATACAACTCTGCGCTGATGTATGGCTGCTACTCAAGTCATGTACAAATACAAAAGCAAGGAGAACTTCAACATGCTGTCATTTATTTACATTTAAATACTTTGCAAGCAACCGAAACGCCGTAAAAATGCATACATTTTACTCCCACACTTGAATGCGGGGACGAAGGAATATCCATAGTTTTTTTTTTAATTTCATGTTTAATTTTTATTATTGGTGCTGCTTCATTGCTGCGCACATGTTACAATGTGATCGATTGCACAAAGAACGAGAGAAATACATATAACACATAACAACATCGCAGCCAATGAAGAATAATAACAAAAACAAGCGACAGCAGCATGAAAAAAAATATCTCTCCACAAAGAAAGGAACCAAGCAACGAAAACAGCTGTTTAGTAAACAAAAAGACAAGAAAACTACGGAGCTGCAATAATATAATAACAACAACAACAAGAGTAAAATACACACAATTCGCCAAAGCCATAAGAAGGAAATGTGTTAACCCCAGACATAGATGAATATGCCTGATCAACACATGTGGGCGTATTAACGCACAGTGGTGTAATTTGAAGTATTTTTATGTTGTTTAATTTACCGTTATATCAATTTCTTTTCCTCATATGCATATGCTCGGTGGGATAGGGAGTATACGCTACATATGGCCAAAAAGATGTTTGAAATCACTTTCGTGTAAAGAAGACCATTAATAGGTGTGTTTGCGTACTTTTCCATTAAAAGCTTGCAAGAGTGTAAAATTGGATTTTACTCTTTTTGCTAAAATTAGCAGAAAGCATTCCTGTAACAATTAACCATAAACTATTTTGTAGCATTTAAACCTATTAGAATAACAAACATATTCATACTTTTTACTACACTTCTTATTGACACTGTGAGATATATGCATGTACGATTTGTTTATGACTAAAAAGCAGCTGGTAATTTTGCTCACTTCTTGCTGGTTTTGACTGGGAAAAATCTACAGCAAAATTTTGCAACTTCTCTGCTTTTCAAATGCAAAATTTGATCTCTCTCTCTCTCTGGTAATAATTTGTGATAATTATCAAAAATTATCGGATACTCGAACGGAACCAATGTTACATGAATTATCCAGGATAATCTCTCAAACTTGGACACTCTGAAACATGGACAGTTGTCTGGGGACGTTTGCTATATTAACACTAGGGCTGTCATTCGGGATTAATCCCGTCCCGAAATCCCGGGATTTTCCCGAATCGCGGGATTTTTTTTATTGTGAATCCCGTGATTTTTCGGGATCCCGAAAAATAATCCAAATTTATTAAATTTCTGAATTTTTAAGATTTTTTTTTAATAAATTTTCTTATTATTTTTTTTTTTTAATAAATGTTTTATTATTATTGGCCCAATTTGGCTTATTGTATTGTCATAATAAACTGAAATTGGTGTCTTCATTCAGTATAAACAGTTGTAATTTTTTTTGTTAAAAAAATTGAATTAAACCAAATTTGGCTAATGTACTACAATATTTTGATGCTGTAGATTGTTATTACTCAAATTATTTAAAGAATCCGGAAAATTTCGGTATCCCGAATTACGGAAAATCCCGGTATTCAATATTTTGAAATCCCGAATGACAACCCTAATTAACACATTAAAATGAACCTCTCATATCTGGACACCTCTCAAAAGTGGATAAAATTTAAGCGACCGTGGGTGTCCACCTCTCAGATGTTTCACTGTACATGTTTCGTCAGTTTTGCTAAACCAAAAAAAAAAAAATAATAATAACATAACATAACATAATAATAATAAGAGCACATTAACGTTCTCGAGGTCGTAAAGACGAAAAAATAAAATTAGAGAACTCGGACGATATCAAGATCGGAACCAGGGATGATAAATAGCATTCTTGAAATTGTACTGAAACAGCTTCGAAAAAGTACTTTTTCTAGCCGAAAGGAACTTTTTCATTATGTTAAAGGCCATTTCAATATTGCTTATGAAAGAGATCCGCCTAGAAAAAATGCTTAGCACGCCCGCTTAGCATACAAATTGTCATGACCTAAAAGAGCCAAATTTGAAATTAACTACTGTTTGATTTTTTCCATTGTACTTTTGCAATACCAAATTTAATAAAGGTTGGTACGAAAGTCTTATCGATATCTTGACAACGGCAATTAAATGGGTATTCAGTACAAGGCCGACTGAGCTGGTGATGTTCTTGTCTAGCAATGCGTAACTTAGGATCTGTCTCATTTCGATTCAGACCTATTTATCACCGTTATATTGTATATTCTCTCCATAGACAATCACCCACCACAGGCTTTAGGCGTTCAAAAATAAAATTTTATATTTGGTTTGAGAGAAATGTTCCAATTGTCTATAAGCATAACCGGATTTTGGGCTAGCGATCACATTTTAATTTAGAAACTTAAAAATGGTTGGAAAAGTTACCAAATGTGTTGCGGGGTACTACGGTACTTTTTAACTCAAATAGTGTAATAAAATACAAAAGTCTAAACTTTATCAACCCTGACCGGGACACTACTTAAAGTAGTAGCGGATCAGTAGCGTAGAGAGAATTGTAACGGGATATATAGAATTCAAGGAATATGGACTTAGGCATAGAAGATCTATCTCATTTTTTCAGGTTAGGTATAGGCGCAGCCCGTTACTGCCGACTCACTGGAACTATTTAGTCCATTGTGATACTACAGTGGTGATCTTCTCTCTTATCACTACTGAGTGTTGTCCGATTTCATGTCTTACTCAATGAGAGTCCTAACGGCATTTCACATAACGGTGAAACACTTAGGCTTTGGAACTCTCAGAAATGTCACCGTTCCAATATTATCCAAAATGTTATGAAGCAGATGAAAATTAATATTTAGAAAGCTTATTCGCTGATCTATTCAATCTCCCAGCAAAATGTGGACAAGAATATGAGTCGAAAACTGCTTACCAAGAACATTTGTTCCACACCTTCAGCAACACAGTATGCTTGAGAACAATGACTTACCATCACATGACGATTTCGGTTACAATACATCAGATTTTCATGAGTACTACCACTAAGCCCACTATGGGATCCAAAATCTATAAAAAAAAATCGTTTATAGTTTTCAACCAATTTAGAATATGTTGCCATTTTATTAGAATCGAAATCGTCCTAGGTTAGGTTAAGTTAGGTTAAATTGACAGCCCGATTTATTTTCACGCTCACTTCAGGTGAATATTCAGGTGAGGTCTGGTGTAATTGCAAGGACGGTGATACGTAGTTCTTTGATGTTAGTCTGCGTACTGGTTGAACTGATCAGCTTGGGAAAATATCTGTCACCAAACCTCCCTGAAATTTTCAAAGCAAACTATTATAAAGGGTGATTTGTTAAGAGCTTGATAACTTTAAAAAAAAAAAAAACGCATAAAATTTGCAAAATCTCATCGGTTCTTTATTTGAAACGTTAGATTGGTCCATGACATTTACTTTTTGAAGATAATTTCATTTAAATGTTGACCGCGGCTGCGTCTTAGGTGGTCCATTCGGAAAGTCCAATTTTGGGCAACTTTTTCGAGCATTTCGGCCGGAATAGCCCGAATTTCTTCGGAAATGTTGTCTTCCAAAGCTGGAATAGTTGCTGGCTTATTTCTGTAGACTTTAGACTTGACGTAGCCCCACAAAAAATAGTCTAAAGGCGTCAAATCGCATGATCTTGGTGGCCAACTTACCGGTCCATTTCTTGAGATGAATTGTTCTCCGAAGTTTTCCCTCAAAATGGCCATAGAATCGCGAGCTGTGTGGCATGTAGCGCCATCTTGTTGAAACCACATGTCAACCAAGTTCAGTTCTTCCATTTTTGGCAACAAAAAGTTTGTTAGCATCGAACGATAGCGATCGCCATTCACCGTAACGTTGCGTCCAACAGCATCTTTGAAAAAATACGGTCCAATGATTCCACCAGCGTACAAACCACACCAAACAGTGCATTTTTCGGGATGCATGGGCAGTTCTTGAACGGCTTCTGGTTGCTCTTCACTCCAAATGCGGCAATTTTGCTTATTTACGTAGCCATTCAACCAGAAATGAGCCTCATCGCTGAACAAAATTTGTCGATAAAAAAGCGGATTTTCTGCCAACTTTTCTAGGGCCCATTCACTGAAAATTCGACGTTGTGGCAGATCGTTCGGCTATTCATGATGAAATGTCAAAGCATACTGAGCATCTTTCTCTTTGACACCATGTCTGAAATCCCACGTGATCTGTCAAATACTAATGCATGAAAATCCTAACCTCAAAAGAATCACCCTTTATTTGATTAATGGTGGTGGGTGTTTAAGATTCGGCCCGGCCGAACTTACTACTGTATACACTTGTTTTTGTTCTTTTACTTGTCGGACCACCCTCTTATATTCCGTTCATAACGATAGAATTCATTTTTCCCACTGTGCAGCATCCAACTTCTTTTTGGCACTCGGTTTAAATTCAAGTCAATTCTCTTCGATTCGCATGAAGACAAGTCCGTCTGTCAGCAGCCACCCAGTACAGAACAGACACAGTCACTTATCAGCCGTATCTGTCATATTGTTTAGTTTGTAAGACAATATATGTATGTCTGTCTATGCTTATGTGTCTGTTTGTCAGTCCATCGATCCTTCTCTCTGTCGATCTTTCAGTTTTTATTTAAAATTGAGTGCGGCCGCTAGTGCGCTTAACACCATCATTTTTTCAACTGAAATTCTGAAAAATGAGGGGAGAAAGACCCAATGGAACGCATATGAATTAAATATTGCTTCTTGTTTTTCTTTTTTGTTGTACTGTATATTTCAATTATTTGCTTCGGTTTCCTTAAAAGTGCATTCTGTTTTCTTTGTGCTCTCCCTATTCGGTTACCCGTTTCTCCCTCTTACTATGACTAGCTATCCATCGAGTGCAAAAGGGTAGGGTATTTCTTTATTTTTTCTGTACTACACATTTCATGTTATTTAATTTTGAAAGGAGGGGTTGCAACGCAACATCTGGAACGGAAGTAACAATAAATCGCATAAAGTGCATGAGTGAAAGATTCACTTTCTCTTAAAACGAGACGAAGACACACAAAAAAAGATGGTAATTTGTGGTTTCTTCTCCATTTGTTTGTACGATATGTCAATCCAATTCTTGTGTAATATGATGACATATTTCCTAGTTCTCTGCATGGGAACCATCCACACATAATATTAGGATACAGCATAAACACTATTGACAAGTCATCGATCGCATGCATTTGGCTAATGGTTATGTGAAATGGTGATTTCCGTTCTTGTCATTTGAGTGATTTGTTTTCTTTCTATTCTAGAGGAAAATAATTCATATGGACAAGATCCATTGGCCAAATAGGATTTCTCGTCGTGTCAATCTGCCACACCCAGCCAACTAGCATTGGACAAATCTTCAGCATCTTGAGAGAATAAGAAGCCGTAGATTTTTCACATAACCTGAAGACTAACTGGATCAAGTTAATTGGACGTATTTTTAGGTTAGTTGGTTTGAAACCCCGATCCAGGTTCCCATCCCATGTATCCTGACAATACACGACTTGTTGTCGGCTCTAACTTTTCATCATTTCCTCTCGGTCTTACTTTCGGAACTGCGTATCCCTAAGGAACTCACTGTTTTTATGCTGAACCAAGTTTGAAATCTCCTCTTCTCATTTTTAGAGGGTTCTATCGTCAAAGCACCTCACGAGATCTGCAAAACATATCCTACACAAATCAACCTTGCTCCTGTTAGACACATCATCTCTAGATTCCAGGTCGCTATTCCCATGACGTTACCTAACTATCGTCTTAGTCTTCTTCAAAAAATTCCCTAGTATTTTGATTGTTTTTGGTCATTCATTAATATTTTCGTCGGCCTTCTGAGCATTGCACTTTCCCACATCACTGTATTTGGGAGAGTTTTTGATTCTCACCTATCCATTATCGTAGATCACATTTTTGAATTGCGATATGGTTCATAATCCAACCGTCTGCTAATGCATTTATTGCCCTCCGACTATCCAGTAAATATATTACCGTTCTCTGACCTGGTGTTATGATTAAGCCATTTAGTAGATTGCATTGCATGTTTGGGTAATCGGAATAGGATTTCAGGTCTGGGTCCATGACGTATAACTCCAGTTCTGCCCTCACTCTCATCGACAATCCATCGGTGTAACAGTCATATCTCTCCGATATCTGTTATAGGGTCCTACTCCCTCAGGGCCGTCTTTCTGGCATTAGAAATTTCAACTCAGCAGCCACCTCGGGCATACGATCCGTAATTCCGGGTACACGATCAGCAGTCACCTCGGTTTGTATCTGTATCTGCTGCTTCTTCCAACCGTTTCCCCAAACAAGTGGTATATCTTAGAATTTCAACACAAATGAGGCCCCAATTCCCGGTGCGCAGTTAAAATTCCCTCGAATCCCATGATCGTTCTTACCTTCAGTATTCCCCTGATTCTGATCTCTCTGTTAGGTTCCCTTATATTGCTCGGATCGTTCTTCCGACCATTCCGATGTTTTATATGTGCTTCAATTCACCCAAATAGCCTCTATGACCTTTCGTTCTTATAGACAGTCTTTCTTATTCCGGTGTATATTGGCACACAGATGTTGGAAATCACTGGGTGCGAAGTGTAATTTTTCTCTTACATTCCAGCAAGAATATACTTTCAAACTATTTGCCATCATAAATTTCCTTTTAGCAATAAGGATCTCCTAAGACACCCTTCATATGGTTCGTCTTGTTCCCTGAGTTTACACTCTCCTAAGTTTCAATCCAATCGTCGAGATTGCTGCCTTATATTTTTCCCGGATACATATAGGTAAATTGAATCCAAGGAAAATTCTTACATTATAATTGTTTTCCATTAGTATCAAGCAGACTATCGTTCTGAATTTAGTGGCATATGCGTAAATCCTGAGTTACATCTTTGGAATTTGGTCCCTTTTCGACCCTATTCCTCTTCTCTAAATTTCCCAGCATCTCTCCTTCTGTAGCCTCTCCTTGATGTTGCTCCTAATAATCAAATTTTGTCTAACTTTAGTCGTAGCTATATCACCCTGTTCCGCCGGTCGATCCGGGTTGTACCCGGGCATAGAATTATATATTCTGTAGTTGGCCAGGCATTTCATTATCGTTGCCTGTTGAATCGACTGATATGCTAATTTGTTAACCTCAAAATGTACAGAGAAATTTCCGGGCATCATCAAAGAAGTAAAGGGCAAAACACAATGAAAAAAGCAGGCGTATACTTTAGTTTTTTTCTTTGCTTTAAAGCGGCTTTACTTTTTCCAACACACATAGAAAAGCGCAATGCTCACTTCATAAACATAAACAAATTTATATTTTCAATTACAAACCTGGAAGCAACAAATGTTTTCGACTTTAAAAACAAAACAGCCCACTAAAGCCCAAAAAGTTAAAATATTTGAAACTTTTTTTAAGCTTCGGCGCCAAGCTCACATTTACGTGTGCTTCAACTTTTTTCAAAGCAAATCATATAGCGAAGAATTAGGCGACGTGTTCATTGTGTGTCGGCCTTAAGGTTCATATTTCCTCTTCGAATTCTTCATGTGAGGACTTTTCTGCCCTTGCCCTGACCATAGCCCTGGTTATAAAGATCAATAAGAATAGACGAGACAGAGCACCTGCAGCTCAGATGTATTTAAGTGAAGCACCTTTTCAATAGCAGCAGAAGGGATGATGGAACTTCTGTTAACTTCTGCTGATGAAGTGACGGCGATTTATTCGAATGTATTCGAAGTATTCCAGCTGCCAATTTATAGTTTTTACCGGTAAACAACTGACCACAATTCACCAATGCCGAAGTTACAGATATTATCAACAGCGTTAGCTTGCTAGGCCTTGCGGAATCTATATGCTGATGTTGGAACACCTGATTATACCGGGAATTGGGTTCCGGTCAGAAATCCTCAATTTCAAGGTTTCGTAAGTGAATCGTACAGGCCGATCTCCCTTCCCTCATTAGCAGCTAAAAAAAACGTATTACTACCGAGATTTGTGAAGAATTCAGACTCCGCAAATAGTACAGAACATTAGCAGCTTCAAATTTAAGACGAAGGCTTACCCGAACATTCAATTTTCTCCCTATTGCTCTGAATTGGTATCTGGTTTATTATCTGCTATGGATTTCAATAATAAGGCTCTTCTCCAGAATATCTCTGGACCAGTACATGTTATGGTTCATCAAAAATATTATTTTCACATTTCCGTTGAACTAAACTTTAGCTTTCAGTATATGCAGAGCGATTACAATTTATAGGCTTTTAGAGTCATCCCCCATCTAATTCTGTCAATTCAAAGGCCAAAGCATAACAGAGTTTTATGAGAAGACTGTATCAGAAGTCTTGAATATATCAAAGATAGTAGGGTTCTTCGTAGAATCGTCCATAATACAGGGGGAACTTGACTTCCTATGGTAGAACAAGATAGTTTTGCGCTAACCACGATCAAGCGACTTACTTATCCAGAATCGATCTAACCGAAAGAGACCCAACTCATAGATTTAATGGATGACAAACCCAAAGAATGCGCAACAGCCCAGTGTCATTTGAATCTTCCATAATTCGATTGAGTTGACTAAATTATTTGGATTGGATATCTGACAAGGAACTTGCTAAAATTTCGGTTGCCACAACCAATCCGATTAATGGTGTTTTCTTTTCTTGCAAAAAATTCGCATTTTTTTTTTTTGCTTTTTGCCCGAAAAATTCACTTATTAGGTTCTTTTCTAAAAAAAAAAACAAGCAAAAGTGCGAAAAGGTTTGGAATTCTGTTGTGGAAATAGTGACACACATAGAAGCAAATTGCGGGCATTTGCAACACTGCCGATAAATAAAAGTGCCGGGATTGCCCTGTTTGCTCCTTTGAATTATTTTCTGCTTGCTGAAATGATAACATTTTTTAATACATTTAAAAAATGCGTATTCTGTAAAGACAAAATGAAGGCAAAACACTTTTTTCCAGAAAAGAAAACACGATAATTTTTTTATGGAACAGTTAGGTTGTTTGGATAGATTTCACACTGCAATATCCACTTAGGTTAGGTTATAATGGCATCCCGTTGCTTCAGGCTCACTTAGACTATTCAGTCCATTGTGATGCCAAAGTGGTGAACTTCTCTCTTATCACGGAGTGCTGCTCAAATTCTATGTTTAGCTCAATTGCAAGGGACCTCCGTTTTATAGCAAAGTCCGAACGGCGCTCCACATTTCGGTGAAATCACGTAGAGAAGCTTTTAACCGCTCAGAAATGTCCCCATCATTAGAGGTGACAACCGCTGAAAAACTTTTTGGTGTTTAGTCCAAACTGGTCGATGGCCCTTTGTATTCAAGACGGGCATGCTAACTCCTACTGCATTACGGTGGCTAACTAATATTCACTTGCAATTTTGGTTCCCACTTGTAAAACACGAACTTAAAACTGGCAATATCCTAAGTCTCGCAACGAAAATCGAAATAAACATAGCAAAAATTGAAATGGAGACACATTATTTTTGTAAAATCTTATCAATTATATACACCCTCACAAAAAATCGCTTCTGTAACATATACTCCCAAACATATTTTGCTTCAAGCATATACATTTTTGGGTATTGCCCAAACATTTATATGTTTGATCTCTACCAATATATAATATGTTTGAAAGCATATTGGTCTAAACAATATATGTTTGGGTAGTCTAAGTTCCAAACATTTTGTATTTGTCCAAATTCAATAATGTTGTCTTCCAAAAAACAATATGTTATTATGTGACCATATAATATGTTTGGAAGCATTTTGCACCCAAAAATATTATAAGCTTAAAAAAATTCTCCCAAACAATATTGTGCTCAAAATTTTATTTATTTATTTATATATTTACAATCATAATGAATTATGAAAATAAACAGGTAATATAGGTGCTAACAACATAGGTTTTCGACCTGAATGCTCAAAATTTTGTTTCTGCCCAATTGTATATTCCCCGACATCTTTCTCACTTCCACGAGATTTTTTAGTTCTTAGCACCTTTTTCTGTAATACAAACATTGTAGAAGAAATTATTCAATTTTATGATTTTTTTTATTTTAATTTTACCTTTTGCCGGACGGGGATTCGAACAGCGGACCACACAGTTTGTAAGGATCAAAGAAGTAGCTGATCAATTGCCCAAGGAAAAATAAAATGTTAATTTTGAAATAACAAGCAACAACCACCAACTTAATTCAATATCGCTCCCTGTTAAATAGCGCTCCAAGCCACTAAACACATATATGTTTATAGGCTATTTCTAAATTAATATATGTTTGCATTCAAGCATATTATATTTACAAACATTTTATGTCCCAAACATAATATGTTCCAACATATTAACATATATGTCCCAAACATGTTATGCTAGTTTATGAACATTATATGCTTGCCCCCAAAAATATTGTGTTTAAAAATTTGTGTTCCAAACATATGAAAAACAGTCTTTTTCAACCGTGTAAGATGAATAATTTATCGACTAAAATTTTGTATTTAGAAAATAATTAGTAAACAAATAACCATGGAAAATAACATTCTCGCATCGAAATATGAAATGCTTATGACGGCTCAATATGCCTGAAAGCATTTATCATGATTCATCTGGTATCACAATGGACCTAAGTAAGCCTGAATTTTCCTCCTCCGTACATCCTCATTTGATCATCATACAGCTCATCACAGTACGGATGTTTTCATAAAATTGTGCATGGTTAACTTTACTACGAGTGAAATAGAAAACACATGCACATTCCTATCTCCCCATATCCCTCACGTACATCAAACAGTAAATCCAAAGAGGACTATGCAAAAACAAAGCATAGTCAACGACGGCGATGAAGGGACGAAAACATAATTTTACAACCCTGCAATCATCAAATTCTCCACATCCATACAACCTGGCAACCTTAAGTTTAACGACCTAGGAAATTGTTGTTGAGAACATATGTGCGTGTATGTGTATTGTATAAAGAACGGCGATGGCGGGAGTGGTGTGTGTATGGCTGTGTGTTTGCCATGGAGAATTTAAATGAGTTTGGTTGGAGTCTTGCCGCTGTTGCTGTTGTTGTTTTTGTTATACCATCGTGCGGTTGAAGTTTTATGTTGTGCATAATGCTCGTTCGTTTGGTTTATTTGTTTTGCACACTGATGCATTCATGCTTCTACTACTACTACTTGCCTGTCGTGTCTGGCCAGGTTCATCGATGTGTTGTTGTAGTTGTTATTGCTTTGCTTGAACCCCTTTTTTTATTGATGTTCTCTACTTCAGTCTGCACCATTCTACTATGCAAAACGTTTATGCTCCCACAAAAGTCTGCACAACAAGGACCCCAGGTTTGGCTTTAACCTGGAACAGCTATCCAGACAACAATGTGATACGAAAGGAACTTGTGGAAATCAACTGAGTCATCAACACTCTCTGTCTCTCATGCATGCTCTTTGATATCTCTAACTATTCTCGTCTCTTGTTCTCCTCAGGAACATTTAAGCCAACATGAAAGGTATGTACGTACAGATATATGTACAGCAATTGATAACAGCCATAGGAACCTATGTATTTATGTATCTATGAACGGGCAATCGCGAATACAAAAACATCAACAAACAAATCGGGGTTCTAAGCCTTGAGGTGATGGAGTTTTTTATTCGAATTTTCTGTGCTTTGTACAAAAGGTAAGCGCGCGCTAGTGTGTATATGTTTGTGGGTCTCAATTTAAAATCTTTCTTTTTAGCCATGGCTTAAAAAATGACTGATGATTGTTTGTTGCTCTTTCTTGAATTCTCTTTCCTTTCGTTATTTTCTTATTTTTCTTATTTGTTGCTGTTGTCTTCATATTAATGATCTGCAATTCAATGGCAACGGTGATGATGCTGTTGTTGTTGTTATTTAAGGTTGACTGACTGTCGGTGGCGAACGATGGATGGATGATGGCCTGTTTGAGATGATAATGATGATGGTTGGCAGGTAATTTTTTTAGTTTTAGTTTCTTCTTGAAACAATTTCTTTGTTCTTTGCTTGGTCCCAAACAGGCCATTCTACATTCACACACACCCATGCATAAAAGTCTGTCTGCACAACCAAACACCATACTCAAACAAAAATACATAGTTTTTTGTTTAATACTTTTCGCTACTTCAGTGCTGCCGCTAGTGAAAAATTGAGTGAAGTAGATTTTGGAAAAAAGTGGAGTAGATTGAATAAAATTGAAGTAGCATACATTTTTGAAAACAAAACAATAGAATTCATTTTATTAAACCCTCCGCCATAGGATGGGGGTTTTATTAACTTTGTCATTCCGTTTGTAACACATCGAAATATTGCTCTAAGACCCCATAAAGTATATATATATTCTGGGTCGTGGTGAAATTCTGAGTCGATCTGAGCATGTCCGTCCGTCTGTTGAAATCACGCTAACTTCCGAACGAAAGAAGCTATCGACTTGAAACTTGGTACAAGTAGTTGTTATTGATGTAGGTCGGATGGTATTGCAAATGGGCCATATCGGTCCACTTTTACGTATAGCCCCCATATAAACGGACCCCCAAATTTGGCTTGCGGGGACTCTAAGAGAAGCAAATTTCATCCGATCCAGGTGAAATTTGGTACATGGTTTCAGCATATGATCTCTAACAACCATGCAAAAATTGGTCCACATCGGTCCATAATTATATATAGCCCCCATATAAACTGATCCCCCGATTTGGTTTGCGGAGCCCCTAAGAGAACCAAATTTCATTCGATCCGGCTGAAATTTGGTACATGGTGTAAGTATATGGTCTCTAACAACTATGCAAAAATTGGTCCACATCGGTTAATAATTCAATGATTAAAACCACTATGTTCATAGTAATTAAAGGAATAGAAAAACAATTAGGTAATATGGGGAAAAATTTAAAAATTTGAAGCAGAACAAAAAGTGAAGCAGATTTTTGGAAGAAGGAGTGACGAAGTAAATTTTGTGAAAATGAAGCAAGATACTTCGATTGAAGTAGTAGCGGCAGCACTGCGCTACTTAAACCGTTGAACTCCCTTCATTTCCTTTAGGCCTTTAAACACATTGAAAAACACAATCGCGCACACACATTCATATATATATGCATGAATGACGCATGCAATGGATGGAGTCCCGCTTGTTTGCCAGGAAAGAAGTTTTCTCTCCTTCTTTCTAACATGGCAGTGCTGCCAATTATGCGGAAAAAATTGAATTGGATAAAACGATCAAGCACATATTAGAAATAGGGATGGTAATAAGTTCAAACTTGTAGAAAATTTATTATACTACGTAAATTTCACGTAGATTTTCAATAGGGAAATATCTGATTTTCAATAGAAAAATATGACTCGTAGAGGAACAAAAATTTTTTATCCTATATTACTTAAATCAATAGAACTCAACGATGATGAAACAAACATCATAACAACCTACAGCACCAACAAATTGTAGTAGACAAAGACAATTTATTTTAATTCAATTTAAAAAAATACAATAAGAGAACATAATTTGATATTTGCATTTATATTTGACAAAATTAAGAATAGAAAATCAAACAAAGTCAACACAAAAATAAAAGCAATTTCATATTGCTATTTCACTAAAAAAAAGACTTTAAGGATTTTCTTTATACTAGGTATATTTTCGTACTCTCGAGTTCATTCTTTTGTACTTCATCGTCTTAAGTAACTTCTTAAAAATATCAAGGTATCCAAAGTTTCATCAAATAAACGCGATCTTATCTTATTGCCGATGTAAGAAACAGATGAAAAACATCTCTCACAGTCACAGCAAAGATAATTGAGAAGAAGATGCAGTCTTGTCATAGCAAAACTGAAGCACCAGAGTACTCTGCCAACAAAATATCATAAAGTTTGCGTCGACGGGTCTCTCAAATGTACTGCCGTTTGCGTCGGAAAATATCATAACATTTGTGTTTTTCATAAATTTCTGAATAAAAACCCACAAAATTAATACCAAAACGATTGTAGAAAATTAAAATAAAACTTATGTATATTTTAAAGCGAATATTCAATATGGTTTTATGTGAATATTGCCGTTTTAAATTTATTCCTGGGCAGAGCTGCTTTGGAAAAAATTGACAAATAAAACAATTTTTTTCTCATAGCCCTCTACACCTTGACATTTGTTTTCTCTTTATAAGAGCACAATGCTTAATCTTGTTATACTCAATTATCTTTGATCACAGGTCTAAGGATCGTTTCCACAAATTTAAAAAATTGGGATTATTTTTGGGGAACCCGAAAAATCCCAGGATTCAAAATAACCGGCCGAAAATCCTTTGATTTCAGGACGGGATTAATCCCGAACGCCATCTCTAATCAATACCAACTACTTGTTTAAAGTTTCAAGCCAATATCTTTTTTCGTTTGATACTTCCAAGCAAGATTTCTATGGATTAGATTATATTAATTAATTTTCATTCGAATCTTTTTAATAAGTTTCAAAAGCTAGAACATAGTAAAGGCGTTTTAGTATAATATTTCCTTCCATGCATTAATTTTATTTCAAAATTGGTTATCGGAGTTTAGACTGGTAATATATTTGGTTTCGAGTTGAAAATCACTTAATTTTCGCGATTACTTTTTCTGAAATAATCAAAATTATACATGTAAATAAAGATATTCATGTTAAAATATGAATGAAAAAGAAAGTGCGCATCAATTGTGTTAATTTATCAGCTTTCAATTAAACCCAATAAACACAGGATGAGCGTTTTTCAAATTAAATAACTTTTCAGTTTGAGGATAAATATAATTTTCTTCATAAATTCAACTTGATTTGAAACAGCTCATCTTTAACACATCTTCAAATTGTTTGCGAATTACTTCCAATTTGCCAAAATGTTGACGAAATCTTTGAAGAGGTTGACGAAATCTTTGAGGATAATATGAGAAAAGTTTGACAAAACACTACCCTAAAATGCAACGAAAAAACCACGTGGTTTTATGACAGATGTAGTTTTATGACACCAATAGGAAGGAAATCGAATTATCTACACAAAAATGTTTACAAATAATGTTTAAGATATTTAAAGTTTTGTTTTTTTTTCTTATTTGTTGACATGTTTAATAAGATATTTATTTTTCAATTAGTATTGTAGTGTATTATTATATATTTTATTTTGACGAAAATGAATAAATTATACAAAATGCATAGAATTTTGGCTTTGACTTTCAATTAGAAGTGGAAGTTTATACAAATTTTGGTTGAAAAGTATTTGCAACAATGTTAATTTTTAATTGGACTCGCATCGAAAATTCTTTGAGAAATTATTGAGTAGTGATGCATTTCAATTTGAGGATAACACTTGAGAAATTATTGCTAATGGGTTGAATTTTACTGTTGATGGTAATGTCTGTTTTTTGATGAGAACGCGGTTTTCTCAACAATTTCTCAACTTGAATATTACTCTAATCCTTTGAAAAAATGTTTGAAAAATTGTTGATATTTAGCATTTTTCAACTGTTTGTGTTTATTGGAAACTGTTTTCATGTTTTCTTGCGAAAAAAAATTAAAATATGTTAGTTGCTATAGTAGAGCGCACGGTTACAGCGGAAGTAGAACTCTTTATTACTAAATGTCAATAACATAAGGAATACAATAAATGTCATAATACATAAATATATACAAATAGGGATATAATAGGATATGTAGATTACATGATAGTATAATCCCAATACTCCTCCTTAATCTGGATATTCTATTGAAGCCCCATTGCCTTTCTGAATAATTCCAATTTATTCTTTTCAAGCGGTTTTGTTAGGATATCAGCAACCTGTTCGTTTGTGCTTATGTAGTTCACTTTAAACTTTCCATTTTGTAATTGATCTTGCACAAAGTGACGACGAACATCAATGTGTTTAGTTCTGGAATGGTCTCCACTTGCTGATGCAATCGATATGGCACTTTGATTATCGCAAGCTATTTGCATCGATTTTGGACTCGGGTAAAAATGTGATTCTATACCACTCCACCATATTGCTTCTTGAACAGTTGCTGAAAGAGCAATGTATTCAGCTTCACACGATGAGAGTGCTACGGTTTGTTGCCGTTTTGAGCACCAGGATATGGCTCCCCCTTGAGCGATAAAGACATAGCCTGTCGTAGATTTCCTATCATCAACACTACCAGCCCAGTCTGCGTCAGAGTATCCGATGATATCACTTCTCTCATCTTTCAAGAAATTCAATTTTAATTTTGAGGTGCCACGCAAATACCTTAAAATATGTTTTACTGCTAACCAATGATGGGTTCCAGGATTTGCGTTGAAGCAACTCAATTTATTTACAGCGAATGTAATGTCTGGTCTAGTACATTGAGACAAATACATAAGACATCCGATAGCTTCCTGGTACGGAATATTTTCCATTTTCTTCATTTCCTCGGATGTGGTGGGACAGTCATCTTTTGAATATTTTTCACTTGCATTCATAGGTGTGCTGACTGGTTTTGCATTCTTCATTCCAAATTTTTCAAGAATGCTCTCAATATAGTGTTCTTGATCAAGAGAAATTTTACCTTCTTCACGAGTGATTCTCATTCCAAGAATTTGTTTCGCGGCTCCAAGGTCTTTCATGTGAAATTTACGGTTAAGGTGACCTTTTATATTCTTGAGCCATTTATCATTGTTACAGAACAGTAAGATGTCATCCACATATACAGCTACTATAAGTAGTTTGTTGTCTTCGAGTTTGTAAAATACACATGGATCATATTTTGACTTTTGTAGTCCACTAGCTTCTAGTACCTTGTTTAATTCTTTGTTCCAAACTCTGCTTGACTGTTTTAGCCCATACAATGCTTTATTTAGACGACATACTTTTGACGCATTATAATGATCCGTGTATAGCGGTGGCTGTTCCATGTAGATCTCCTCTTCAATATTGCCTTGTAGAAATGCTGTGATGGCATCCATTTGTTCAACTTGTAGATTTAGTTTCGCCGCGATTGCAAAAAGGTATCGTAGGGAACTATGACGTATAACTGGCGAGTACGTTTCATCATAATCCACCCCCTTTCGCTGCGAGTATCCTTTTATGACCAATCGCGCTTTATAACGATCAATGCTACCAGTGACGTCACGTTTGGTTCGAAAAATCCATTTACATTTGATTGCCTTGCGGTTTGGTGGCAATTCTGACATTGACCAAGTATTGTTTTGCATCAGAGATTGATATTCCTCTTCCATTGCCAGCTTCCAGTGATTCGCATCTGGCCGTGCCAATGCTTCTTCTAGCGTCGCCGGATCATCCATGTATGTCTGAAACAATTGTGATGCAGTATTTTGTTTATTTTTAAAATTAATTTCAAAATACTTGCCTTTAAATATGCGCCCCTCATCGCCGTGCTTAACCTTTTGTTGGGGAAACAATTTTCGGCTATTTGGTTGCAATGGAGGCGCCGCCAATCCAGAAAATCCAATAAAGTTGACTTCAGAACTACATGTTGAGTTACCATCTCCTTGTTCATCATTTCGTAAAATATTTTGTTGTTCATCATTTCGCAAAACAGCTGTTTCATACTCATCTGATGATGTACTTTCATTGCCATTGACGTATTCATATAATCTAACGGGTTTCTTTCGGTTTCTTCCACTCCGTCTTAATGACTGTGTTGCAGTATGCTGCTGCTGAGAAACTTGTTGATTTGTTTTGTTTACGTCGTCCGTTGAATCAGTTGGGGTAATTTCAGTTTGTTGTTGTTCTGCCACTTCATTTCTGTTTATAATTTCAGTTTGACTTTGTTCTTCTAGTGCATTTTCTCTTAAATCTAGACCGACTTTGCTATGTTTTGTCTTGATCGCAAACTTCGCAGGAGTATCTGTAGATATGTTTTCATCAATGAATGATACATTACGGCTTTTGAACACCATGTTTTTATCCGGATCATAAAAACGGTAACCTTTTGTGTGCTCATCGAAGCCTACTAAAACACATTCTTTTGCTTTTACATCCCACTTTTTACGATTTGCATTGGGTATGTGGACCATAGCATTTGTTCCAAAAACTTTTATATGTGACAGATCAGGTTTCCTGCCATTCCACGCCTCTTCAGGAGTGATGCCAGTGCCTTTCGATGGTGACCGGTTAAGTAAATAAACCGAATATGCTGCAGCTTCTGCCCAAAATATTTTTGGCAAATTTGCATCTGCTAACATACATCTCGCTTTTTCAACAATTGATCTGTTGTTGCGTTCGGCAACTCCATTTTGCTCAGGTGTATGTACATTTGTTGTTTGGTGATTTATCCCATTCTCTTTTACTATGCGCCGAAAGGTTTTGTTTACAAACTCCGTTCCATTATCGGTGCGTATGGTTTTTAGTTGTTTACCACTTTGCCTCTCCGCAAAACACAAAAATTCTTTAAATTTGGCAGCAACTTCACTTTCACTTTTCGTTGGAAGAAAATAAATAAAAATTTTTCGTGTTTTGTCGTCGATAAATGTTAAAAAATATCGACTTCCTCCAAGAGAATGTTCTTCCATTGGGCCGCAAACGTCACAATGTACCACCTCGAGTATCTCCGAAGCTCTATGTGCATTTTTGTTGAATGGCAATCTAATTTGCTTACCCATTGGACAAATTTTACAATCATTCGCGTTGTCATTCGAAAATTCTATGCCAGTTGCTAAACCATTTTTTAGTTTTTGTAAACTTTTGAGGTTAAGATGACCCATACGTCTGTGCCATAAATTGTAACTTGCAGTTGCCCCACATGCAAATGCTTTATTAGTGGTTTTACACTCCAATTTAAACAGACCGTTTATATGTTTTCCTGTAGAAATTACTTTGTTTTCCGGGTTCAACACCTCAACACCGTTTTTGCTAAATATAACACAATGACCTCTCTTCACAATTTGACTTACCGAGAGTAAATTAGTTGACAAATCAGGAATGTGCAATACATTATTTATTTCTATGTCTGTGTCATGACAATCAGGACGTATTGTTGATGTACCAGACGCTTTTATTTGCATTATCCCTTTATTTGCTGTTGAAACTGTTCCAGTTTTTGAATTAATGTTTGTCAACAAATCCGAATTGAACGTCATATGTGATGTAGCACCAGAGTCAAAGTACCAATCGTTGTTGTTGGTTGTGTTTAGCGTCGAAAGAGCAACAGCTGAGTACGCATCATATTTTCTATCACTGCTGTCAGATGTTGGGACTTTCGTGTGACAATATTTTGCTATATGACCATATTTCTGGCATTTCCGACATTTCGGGCCTTTTTTGTTGTTTACTTGTTGGAACTTTCTTTGTGAAGCTTTAAATGCAGATGTTTCGCATGCACTTGGTATTTCTTGCAGAAGTTTTACCTTTATGCTATCTCCAGTGATGCTAATTCCTGAGTTTTCCAAAGCCATAATCATTGGTCGGTATTCATCGGGTAGTCCAGCAAGTAACAATGAGCCAACCCATTCTTCACTTATCGTGAAACCAATACCGTTCAAAGATTGTGCAGTCGTAACAATTTCTTTTACATATACTTCCATCGATCCACAGCTTGCAAGAGACGTTGTGATCAGCTTTCGCAATAATGCTACGCGTCGAGTCAGTCCAGAATCTTCGTATGCTTTTGCTAGCTGGTTCCAAAGGTCTTTTGCTGTTTTTACATTTTGTATGTGAACATAACATACCGGGTCGATTATCAACGTCAGCTTACTTTTCGCTCTCCTGTCTTGATCTGGATTCACATCTTTTTTTGGATTTCCCTGTTCATCGACTTCATAATCGATCGTGGTAGTCCAAAGATTATCTAAATCCAAATAAGCCTGCGCAGCAATTTTCCAGGTGGGATAATTTTCTCTCCCAAAAAGTCTTTCGATAGACAATCCTCCTGTATTACTTTCCGGCTTCGACATGTCGAGATTAGATTGATAATTTAGGATGAATTATAATTTTATTTCTAAGCTGGGAACATAACCTATAGTAGAGCGCACGGTTACAGCGGAAGTAGAACTCTTTATTACTAAATGTCAATAACATAAGGAATACAATAAATGTCATAATACATAAATATATACAAATAGGGATATAATAGGATATGTAGATTACATGATAGTATAATCCCAATAGTTGCTTGCTGTAATAAAGGGTGATTCTTTTGAGGTTAGGATTTTCATGCATTAGTATTTGACAGATCACGTGGGATTTCAGACATGGTGTCAAAGAGAAAGATGCTCAGTATGCTTTGACATTTCATCATGAATAGACTTACTAACGAGCAACGCTTGCAAATCATTGAATTTTATTACCAAAATCAGTGGCAGAAAATCCGCTTTTTTATCGACAAATTTTGTTCAGCGATGAGGCTCATTTCTGGTTGAATGGCTACGTAAATAAGCAAAATTGCCGCATTTGGAGTGAAGAGCAACCAGAAGCCGTTCAAGAACTGCCCATGCATCCCGAAAAATGCACTGTTTGGTGTGGTTTGTACGCTGGTGGAATCATTGGACCGTATTTTTTCAAAGATGCTGTTGGACGCAACGTTACGGTGAATGGCGATCGCTATCGTTCGATGCTAACAAACTTTTTGTTGCCAAAAATGGAAGAACTGAACTTGGTTGACATGTGGTTTCAACAAGATGGCGCTACATGCCACACAGCTCGCGATTCTATGGCCATTTTGAGGGAAAACTTCGGAGAACAATTCATCTCAAGAAATGGACCGGTAAGTTGGCCACCAAGATCATGCGATTTGACGCCTTTAGACTATTTTTTGTGGGGCTACGTCAAGTCTAAAGTCTACAGAAATAAGCCAGCAACTATTCCAGCTTTGGAAGACAACATTTCCGAAGAAATTCGGGCTATTCCGGCCGAAATGCTCGAAAAAGTTGCCCAAAATTGGACTTTCCGAATGGACCACCTAAGACGCAGCCGCGGTCAACATTTAAATGAAATTATCTTCAAAAAGTAAATGTCATGGACCAATCTAACGTTTCAAATAAAGAGCCGATGAGATTTTGCAAATTTTATGCGTTTTTTTTAAAAAAAAAGTTATCAAGCTCTTAACAAATCACCCTTTACAAAAATAACAAGAAAATCAATTGCCCTTAATATTAAAAAACGCCAAAGAGACAACACTGGTAATAGTTCTTGGTTATTTTGTTTCTTCTCCCTGTATTACTTCTTGTTTCTTTATTTTGGCTGGCTTGTCTTCTTGCCGCTTGGCTTGTCGTTTGTTTGCTTTGTTTACCCAGAGTATTCTCGTTGGTGTTCTCTCCATTTTTATTCTTAATGGTGAGTTTTAGAGACAGAGAGAGAGCGCGCGAGATTCGTTGCGCGTATATGTGTGATTGTGTGCGTGTGCCTTTCTGGCTGTACAACAAATTTTAACCATTTTATATATCATTCTGTTGTCGTTCTTCGTCGTCGTCGCGCGTATATTTCGTTTGTACGCCCGTTGTCCGTTGAATTTGTAGTTTTACTCTTTTTTTGTTGTTTAATCGGCGTCACCCCTTGGAAAAAGAATAACTAACTTTGAAACAAAAATTACACACGAAAAAAGTTAACATCAAACAAATATAACAAGCACAAATTTATTCTAAAAAACAACGCAAAATAAAATAAGTACGGAAAGAATATAATTTGTTGATAAAACACACTCACATAAATTTGCAACTATATTTGTGGTGAAGCAAGTAAAACCCAAAAAATAAAGAAATAATCTTAGGAAAAAAGGTGAATTATTTTGATTTTATGTTTTACATATAGAATATAAGATAGAAATGTAAGAGTGGTTAAAATAAAAGTTGAAACCCCAATACTGGGTGAAGAAAGCAGTGTTTTGGAAATGGCAAAATTTTTTGTTGCTTTGACATAAAGAAAAAAAAAACAAGCAAATCAACCAAATGTAGTTGTATATCTGGCAGTTCTAAAAAATTGATGGCGATAACACACAACTCGCCGCGCATTTATTCCGCTTTGTGTGAGTGAACCATACTTCTGGCTTTTGCTTTTTTTTTGTTCAACCAAGCCACCAACCATCAACGAAATCAACAACATCGTGGCCGCTCATATTAATCATGGATTAAAATTAACCAGAAAAAAAGTTCTCAAGAATTTTGTGATTTCAAAACGACTTGAACCCGAAAAAAAAAGAAACTTCAAACAATTTATGAGTGAAAAATCACTAAGATATGATGACAGCGATCTTATGTAGAATAAGAAGGTTGGATTATTCAAAAGAATGCTGGATCAGCATAAATGTATGTGCGTGTGTGTGTATGTGTGCGAATATATGTCGGCATGGATAAAAATTGTGAAATTTTGTGATATGAGAATAAAAAAGAAAATACAAAAACAACAAATGTTTGATGAAACACAAAGGATTGAACCTAATAAATAACCATCCAAATTAAAATACATTGCTAAATTTTTCAATTTCGATCATATATACTATATGAGGAAGCATATGATGAACGCAAATAGCAAAAAATAAAAGAAAATTGCCACAATTGTGTTTATTGTTTTGTTCCCTGTTTTTCGATAAAAATCCCAACTTTTCCCTGTGCGGAAAATTTGTCAATGAAGCGTTTGTTTTTGCGACCAATTTTATAGTTATGCAGTCTTAAAATTATGTTATTTGGCGAAAATTTTTTTTTGTGAATAATTGACAAAATCCCTTGGAAATTATATGGATTATTTTAAGCCTTTCGTGTTAACGAATTTCGAATTTCATCATTTGTACTAATACAAACAATTTTGAAACGGGACAAATTTTTTAGAGGCACCGATGAGAAATTATGTTGCAAATAATTTTTGATTTTCATTCGAAAAATTCTACGCTATGCATAAAACGTTATTTTGGAATAATTGAGAAAATTTTGTAATAGCAATATTGTATTTCTCGCATGCACATGATATGCACATATATTATTTTGCAAGAACAAGTTAACAAATTTTCTCACACAGAAAAGAAAACAACAATATTAGCTAAAACTTTCAAATTAATATTTTAATTGAATTAAAAAAAATCAATTTAATTGATGAAACAAAAATCAATCACAAATATAATGTGTCAATTATTTATTTTTTTTTTTTTCATTGAATAAATTATTTTTTTAATTGCATCAAGATATTTTAATTTCACTTTTTTTATTGATTGAAGCAAATTGTTCAATTAAAAATTTATTGCATCAATTAATTTCTTGATTGAAGAAAAAAATATTTTTCCGTGTATTCACATTGCAACAAACTGACGTGCGTGCGTGTTTTCACAGAATTGAATTTGTTATGGGGTCTTCGCACTGAAAATCCAAATAAATATTATGAATGCGAACATATGTTTTCCTTACCAAAACAAAATACGAAAATAAGAACTTTTTTATGAAAAGTGAATGAAGGTGTTGCAGAAATATTAAAATTTTCCTAATGATTTTCTGTCACTTCCGAAGAACTGTATGGAATATTTCGGACAAATATTTGAATAAACGACTCTTCTTTAGAATCATCTATTCAATGAAACCAAAAACCTATTAAGAGTAGATTACAAATTTTAAATGCATTTTTGCAGGATCATAGGGATTTTCTCCATGCCATTATAATTTTTGATTTACGCAGCGAAAATCAGTTTACTTTTAGGATTAGGATTAGGCAAATTGGCAATCAGAATGATTGGTGGATTGGTAGAATTTTTCATGTTTTGGTAAATTCTACAAAGTATTCCTCTCCAACTAAGAGGTACTTCGATTTTCTATAGAACTAAAATTTTGACAACATTTTCGATGGAAATAAATTTATCAAACAATTTTCGATAGAACTAAAATTTTGACAAACTTTTCGACTTCTCACTTTTTAAAATCGTAGTAACTTGTCGATGCAAGCCAAATCGTAAAAAATCAAGGGATATTTATACCCCAAAAAATGATCGCTAAAAGGAGAGATCGTAATATATAAAAATTCAAATTAGGTCGAAAACCTTAGTTGCTAGCACTTATCTCTTTTAATATCATAATTTATTATGGTTTTAAATTCTTTAATAAAAATAAAAATAAAAAAATGCAAATACTGAAATAAACTTCTAAAATAAATAAGCACTACTTTCAGTTACATATTTACATGGATTTTTTCGCACGAAAAAATAGGCAGGCATATTATTTCGCATATATAAGTTAACACCCCTGGGTTTGAGACCCTATTTATAGAGATAGATGAAGATATTCGTTTTTGGCAGAAACGAACTTAGTACTAAGCATTACCACAAAAAAATATCATACGCTACAAAAATATTTTTTAAATTTGGTAGATTTTTGGAAAAATTTACTTAAAATTTTTGGTAGATTACAAGCAGAGCACGTGTGACAACTGTGATTGCAACATGACAAAGTCGAATTATTCAAGTATTATGTGATATGAAATCCAACTATGGAGCTCGTATAGATAAATCATGAAATGATTTCTGAGGAATTAGTTGTATTGTGCAAGTTTTTATGTTACTGAAATTTTTATTAAAAAAATGGATTTTCTCTGAGTCCATTAAATTTAGGTTTTTGATGTTGAACTAAATTAATGATTGGACTAAATCCATATTACTTAAAATGTGTTTTTTCAAAGATATGCAATATGTAGTCAGATGACTTAAATATGAGTTCATAAAATAATCCAAAGTTCATATCTAAAATACACTAATATGTAAGAAACATATTGCGATATATGTATTAATATTATACAATGAAGAAGAATATAAATAAATAAATTGACAATAAAAAAAATGTAATTAGAATAGTATATTTACAACTATGGCACATATCCTATTAGACCTAAATAATTTTTTGTTTGTTTTTGTGAATTATTTTTTTTTTTTTTTTTTGAAGAAATAACTTTATTGGATTACGAAATCGCTTACAAAATTCTATATAAGGTTAGTCGATTTGCTACTTTATGAATAGCCTTTTCTTCTGCTCACAAAACATAAATAACTTAAATAGATTGTTTGGATTTATTGTAAGCCGTTTGTAAACCTAATTTATTGCTCCATATTGGTCTATAGATAATGGTCATTATTATTGCAATTATTTTGGAGACTTCTTAAGTGCGAAGGATATCTGAATAAAAATATTAATTTATGTCACTGAAACGTCCATTTATGCCTTACCACTATGTTGCGTACCTTTCTTAGGCTATGATATTCGCATGAGTCCGTTTACTTGGCAACTCTATTATGAACCAGAATGTGGCTGCAACACAACTACGAACAACTGTACATATACTCTTAAATCTCAGTACATTTTTCATAAATTCATC